>NC_062553.1:47007158-47296828 GCF_016906955.1 Phacochoerus africanus | reverse complement strand
GCTGGTGGCTACAGCTCCGATTCAACCCCTAGCCTGGGAACCTCCATATGCCGCGGGAGCGGCTCAAGAAGTAGCAACAACAACAACAACAAAAACAAAAAAAGACAAAAAAAATGGCAAAAGTTAGTGATAAAGAGAGGATCCTAAAGGCAGCAAGAGAAAAACAGAATAGTTACCTACAAGGGAACCCCCATAAGAATATCAGCTGACTTCTCTACAGAACACTAACAGGCCAGAAGGGAATGGCAAGAGATATTTAAAGTGCTAAAAGGAAAAAATTATGCAACCTAGAATACTCTATCCAGCAAGAATATCATTTAAATAGAAGGGGAAATAAAAATTTTTCCACAAACAAAAACTTAAGGAATACAGCAACACAAAACCCAGGTTAAAGGAAATATTGAAAGGGCTTCTCTAACCAAAAAGAAAGGAAGGAAAGGGAAGAAAAAAGAAAAGAAAAAAAAAAAAGAAGAAGAGAAGAACTAGGACGGAGGAAACCGCAATCAGAGAGCAGTCACTCAAATAAGCCAGCATACAGATTTATCATGAACAGGCCTCAAACAAAATAAATTAAAAAGAAAAAAATAAAAAAGAGTCATCAAAAACCATAAAATGTGGGAAAGGGATGTTAGGAAGTAGATAACCCTTTTTGTTTGTTTGTATGTTTCTCTTCTTAATTTTAATATAGTAATGAAGTGTTTGAACTTACAGGACCATCAGGCTAAAACACACAATTATGGGAAGGGGTTAGCATACTTAAAAAACAAGGCAACCACAAGCCAAAACCGAATATTGCATTTGCAAAAAATGAAAAAAAAAAAAAAACACTCAAGCAGATAATAACGGAGACCATCCAACCAAAAAAAAAAAAAAAAAGAAAGGAAGAATGGAGAACAATAGAATCAACTGGAACACAAGGTTCAAATGGCAATAAATAATCATCTATCAATTATCACCTTAAATGTCAATGGACTGAACGCCCCAATCAAAAGACAGAGTGGCTGAGTGGATAAAAAGGCAAAAACCTTCAATATGCTGCCTACAAGACACTCACCTTAGGACAAAAGATACATATAGATTGAAAGTGGAAAGGGTGGGGAAAAATATTTCACGCCAATAGACATGACAGAAAAGCAGGAGTCGCAACGCTCATATCAGACAAAATAGACTTTAAAACAAAAGACATAAAGAAAGACAAAGAAGGACACTACTTAATGATTAAGGGATCCATCCAAGGAGAGGATGTTACTATCGTCAACATATATGCCCCAAATACAGGAGCACCCAGATACATACAACAAATATTAGCAGACATAAAGGGAGATATTGATGAGAATACAATCATAGTAGGAGACCTTAATACCCCCCTCACATCAATGGACAGATCCTCTAGACAGAAAACCAATAAAGCAACAGAGATCCTAAAGGAAACAATAGAAAAGTTAGACTTAATGGATATCTTCAGGACACTACATCCAAAAGAAGCAGAATACACATTCTTCTCAAATGCTCATGGAACATTCTCAAGAATCGACCACATATTGGGACACAAAGCTAACCTCCATAAATTTAGGAGCATAGAAATTATCTCAAGTATCTTTGCTGACCACAATGCCATGAAATTAGAAATCAACCATGGGAAAAGGAAAGAGAAAAAACCTACTACATGGAGACTAAACAACATGCTACTAAAAAACCAATGGGTCCATGAGGAAATCAAGAAGGAAATTAAAAACTACCTTGAAACAAATGATAATGAAGACACAACCACTCAAAATCTATGGGATGCTGCGAAAGCAGTGCTCAGAGGGAAATTTATAGCAATACAGGCCTTTCTCAAAAAAGAAGAAAGATCCCAAATTGACAACTTAACCCTCCACCTAAATGAATTAGAAAAAGAAGAACAAAAAAGGCCTAAAGTCAGCAGAAGGAAGGAAATCATAAAGATCAAAGAAGAAATCAATAAAATAGAGACTCAAAAACCAATAGAGAAAATTAATAAAACCAAGAGCTGGTTCTTTGAAAAGGTAAACAAAATTGACAACCCCCTGGCCAGACTCACTAAAAAGAGGAGAGAAAGAACCCAAATAATCAAAAGTAGAAATGAAAAAGGAGAAATCACAACGGATACAGCCGAAATACAAAAAACCATAAGAGAATACTATGAACAACTATACAGCAACAAGTTTGATAATCTGGAAGAAATGGTCAATTTTCTAGAATCTTACAGCCTGCCAAAACTGAATCAAGTAGAAACAGACCAACTGAACAGACAGATCACTAGAAATGAAATTGAAGAGGTCATAAAATCACTCCCTACAAATAAAAGTCCAGGACCAGATGGCTTCACAGGTGAATTTTATCAAACATATAAAGAGGAATTGGTGCCCATCCTCCTTAAACTCTTTCAAAAGGTTGAAGAAGAAGGAATACTCCCAAAGACATTCTATGATGCCACCATCACCCTCATTCCAAAACCAGACAGAGATACCACCAAAAAAGAAAACTATCGCCCAATATCATTGATGAATATAGATGCAAAAATTCTCAACAAAATCTTAGCCAACCGAATCCAACAACATATCAAAATGATCATACACCATGACCAGGTAGGGTTCATCCCAGGTTCACAAGGATGGTTCAACATACGCAAATCAATCAGCATCATACACCACATTAACAAAAAAAAAAGTCAAAAATCATATGATCATCTCAATAGACGCAGAAAAAGCATTTGACAAAGTCCAACATCCATTCATGCTCAAGACCCTCGCCAAAGTGGGTATAGAGGGAACATTCCTGAACATAATCAAAGCCATTTAGGATAAACCCACAGCAAATATAATCCTCAATGGGGAAAAACTGAAAGCCTTCTCACTCCAATCTGGAACAAGACAGGGATGCCCACTCTCACCACTGCTCTTCAACATCGTTTTGGAAGTCCTAGCCACCACAATTAGACAAACAAAAGAAATGAAAGGCATCCATATAGGAAGAGAAGAGATCAAACTGTCACTGTATGCAGATGACATGATACTATACATAGAAAACCCTAAGGACTCAACCCCAAAACTCCTTGAACTGATTCATAAATTCAGCAAAGTAGCAGGATATAAGATGAACATTCAGAAGTCAGTTGCATTTCTGTATACCAGCAATGAAATATTAGAAAAGGAATACAAAAATACAATACCTTTTAAAATTGCACCTCACAAAATCAAATACCTCGGAATACACCTGACCAAGGAGGTAAAGGACCTCTATGCTGAGAACTATAAAACTTTAATCAAAGAAATCAAAGAAGATGTAAAGAAATGGAAAGATATTCCATGTTCCTGGATTGGGAAAATCAATATTGTAAAAATGGCCATACTACCCAAAGCAATCTACAGATTCAATGCAATCCCTATCAAATGACCCATGACATTTTTCACAGAACTACAACAAACAATCCAAACATTTATATGGAACCACAAAAGACCCAGAATCGCCAAAGCAATCCTGAGAAACAAAAACCAAGCAGGAGGCATAACTCTCCCAGACTTCAAGAAATACTACAAAGCCACAGTCATCAAAAGAGTGTGGTACTGGTATCAAAACAGACAGACAGACCAATGGAACAGAATAGAGAACCCGGAAATAAACCCTGACACCTATGGTCAATTAATCTTTGACAAGGGAGGCAAGAACATCAAATGGGAAAAAGAAAGTCTATTCAGCAAGCATTGCTGGGAAACCTGGACAGCTGCATGCAAAGCAATGAAACTAGAACACACCCTCACACCATGCACCAAAATAAACTCAAAATGGCTTCAAGACTTAAATATACGGCAGGACACCATCAAACTCCTAGAAGAAAACATAGGCAAAACACTCTCTGACATCAACATCATGAATATTTTCTCAGGTCAGTCTCCCAAAGCAATAGAAGAAATTAGAGCAAAAATAAACCCACGGGACCTCATCAAACTGAAAAGCTTTTGCACAGCAAAGGAAACCCAAAAGAAAACAAAAAGACAACTTACAGAATGGGAGAAAATAGTTTCAAATGATGCAACCGACAAGGGCTTAATCTCTAGAATATATAAACAACTTATACAACCCAACAGCAAAAAAAAAAAAAACCAATCAATCAATGGAAAAATGGGCAAAAGACCTGAATAGACATTTCTCCAAAGAAGATATACAGATGGCCAACAAACACTTGAAAAAATGCTCAACATCGCTGGTTATAAGAGAAATGCAAATCAAAACGACCATGAGATATCACCTCACACCAGTCAGAATGGCCATCATTAATAAATCCACAAATAATAAGTGCTGGAGGGGCTGTGGAGAAAAGGGAACCCTCCTGCACTGTTGGTGGGAATGTAAACTGGTACAGCCACTATGGAGAACAGTTTGGACATACCTTAGAAATCTATACATAGAACTTCCATATCACCCCGCAATCCCACTCTTGGGCATCTATCCGGACAAAACTCTACTGAAAAGAGACACGTGCACCCGCATGTTCATTGCAGCACTCTTCACAATAGCCAAGACATGGAAACAACCCAAATGTCCATCGACAGATGATTGGATTCGGAAGAAGTTGTATATATACACAATGGAATACTACTCAGCCATAAAAAAGAATGACATAATGCCATTTGCAGCAACATGGATGGAACTAGAGAATCTCATACTGAGTGAAATGAGCCAGAAAGACAAAGACAAATACCATATGATATCACTTATAACTGGAATCTAATATCCATCACAAATGAACATCTCCTTAGAAAAGAAAATCATGGACTTGGAGAAGAGACTTGTGGCTGCCTGATGGGAGGGAGAGGGAGTGGGAGGGATTGGGAGTTTGGGCTTATCAGACACAGCTTAGAGTAGATTTACAAGGAGATCCTGCTTAATAGCATTGAGAACTTTGTCTAGATACTCATGTTGCAACAGAAGAAAGGGTGGGGGAAAAATGTAATTGTAATGTATACATGTAAGGATAACCTGACCCCCTTGCTATACAGTGGGAAAATAAAAAAAAAAAGGAGATGAGTAAGATATAGTCTTGGCATTCAAAATTTTGTGTAAAAATATACATAAACAAGAATTTTGTAACAAATTTGTGAATGTTAGTTATGGTTGACCTCAGCTATTAAAGAAAGGAGCACAGGAAAGAGGTTAAAAGTTGATATTTTATGTGGTATTTAAGAATGTGTGAAGTTTGACAGATGGGGAAGAAATCACCAAGTCACATAGTGACCTACATGTGAAGTCAGCAGTGTCTGAGGATTGGGAGCAGACCAATAGTGTGAAGTGAGTTGATAAGTTAGCAGAAGAGAACATGACTAAAGTAGGGAAAGAAGACTCCACAGAGCTGAATATCAGGAGCAACCTCAGTAGCTGAGAAGGAGCAGAGACTTTAAAAGCTATAGATCTAACTTAAGCCAAAGGTCAAATGGCATTTGTTCTCAAAAATGTGCTGTTGTAGCGGGTGGTGGGGCAGCAGCAGTGGTGTGAGTGTGTTTGCAGTCACAAGAAGACATGTTCTACTGGCAACATAAATGGTGTTCCAATTGGGTTTAATTGTCTCCAGGACAAGGTAGAGCTCCTCTGGGTGCAGGTTAGGGAAGATGGGCTGGTGAGTTTCTGTTAAATAGTCAGTTTTGGTTGCAGATAAGTTTCATGAGAAAGAGGCAGAAAGAGACAAATGAGAAATAAAATGAGACAGGTATGTTGGGAGTAGAATTTTTAGACCTCTTTAATTAAAAAGATTCAAAAGTTTTCATCAAAAAAATGTGCCCTTTTTCATCAAAAAAAGAGTAGCTAAGTGAGATCTGGGAAAATGGTGAAATAATAGGGCATGAGACTCACCTATTTCCACAAATACATTGAAAATACATCTACATGTGGAAGTATTCGCACAAAAAACTTGCTAAAAACTGACAAAAGACCTCAGGATTATGATAGAGCAAGAAAAACTTCATGAAACCAGGTAGGACAAAAGAAAGAGAAAGAAGCAAAAGGAATCGAGACAGGAGTTGGAAAGAGGAAAATCTCCTGTATCCATGGGAAATTCCCTCACCAGCAAGGAGGTCAACCAAATGGAAGAGAACCACAAGTCAAAGAACTATAGTGGTCACACATATAAAAAAGAAAAATCAAGCCAAACACAACACAAAAGATGGTTAGCAAATGAGAAGAGAACACAACAAAAATAGGAAAGGAAGAAAAAAGACCCAAAATAGCAATCCAAAAAATTTAAGAAAAAGGCAAGAAGTACATACTTATCCATAATTACACTGAATGTAGATGGATTAAATGCTCCAGCTAAAAGACACAGACTGGCTGAATGGATACAAAAACAAGACCCATATATTTGCTGCTTACAAGAGACCCACTTCAGCTCTAAGGACACAGTTAGACTTAAAGTGAGGGGATGGAAGAAAATAGTACATACAAATGGAAATTCTAGAAAAGCAGGAGTAGCAATACTCATATCAGAAAAAAATAGATTTTAAAATAAAGGTCACAAGATACAAAGAAGGACATTACATAATGATTAAAATCTCAATACAAGAAGAAGATATAACAATTGTAAATATATATGCATGCAATAGGAGCACCACAATATATAAGGCAACAACTAACAGCTATAAAAGGAGAAATCTACAGTAATGAAACAATAGTGGGGGATATTAACACCCCACTTACAGCAATGGACAGATCATCCAGACAAAAAATCAACAAGGAAACATAGGACTTTAAATGAGATACTAGACCAAACAGACTTAACTGATAGCTATAGAAATTTTCACCCCAAAGTAGCAGATTATACTTTCTTCTCAAGTGCACATGGAAATTCTCCAAGATAGATCACATCTTGAGGGTACAGATCCAGCCTTGGTAAATTAAAAAAAATGCCTGAGGGAGTTCTCGTCGTGGCGCAGTGGTTAACGAATCCAACTAGGAACCATGAGGTTGCGGGTTCAGTCCCTGCCCTTGCTCAGTGGGTTAACGATCCGGCGTTGCCATGAGCTATGGTGTAGGTTGCAGACGCGGCTCGGATCCTGCATTGCTGTGGCTCTGGCGTAGGCTGGTGGCCACAGCTCTGATTAGACCCCTAGCCTGGGAACCTCCATATGCCGCAGGAGCAGCCCAAGAAATAGCAAAAAAGACAAAAAAAAAATGCCTGAAATTATTTCAAGCATTTTGTCAGATCAGAATGCTATGAGACTAGAAATCAACTACAAGAAAAAAAAAAAAGACCACAAACTCCTGGAAGCTAAATAATATGCTACTAAACAACAAATGGATCATTGAAGAAATCAAAGAGGAAGTTAAAAGATACTTAGACATAAATGACAATGAAGATACAGCAATACAAAAGCAATCCAAGACCTATGGGACACAGCAAAAGCAGTTCTGAGAAGGAAGATTATAGCAATACAATCTTATCTCAGGAAAAAATAAAACGCTCAAAAAAAAAAAAACCAACATAACTTTACACCTTAAACTTCTAGAGAAGGAAGAACAGACCAAGCCCAAATTTAGCAGAAAGGAAGAAATCATAAAAATTAGAGCAGAAATTAATAACATAGAGACAAAGAAAATATCAATGAAATCAAAATTTTGTTCTTTGAAAATATCAAAAAAATGGATAAACCTCTAGCCAGACTCATCAAGAAAAAAGGGCAAGTGTTTAAATCAATAAAATTAGAAATGAAAAAGGAGAAGTTACAACAGACACCACAGAAATACAAAGGATCATGAATGACTACTATGAGCAGCAGTATGCCAATAAAATAGACAACATAGAAGAAAGGGACAGATTCTAAGATATAACCTACAAAGACTGAACTAAAGAGGAAGTAGAAAATATGAATAGATCAATCACAAGTGCTGAAGTTGAAAATGTGATTTAAAAACTTCAAAAAACTTCATGGCTCAGTGGTTAACAAATGCGACTAGGAACCATGAGGTGGCGGGTTTTATCTCTGGCCTTGCTCAGTGGGTTAAGGATCCAGGGTTGCCATGAGCTGTGGTGTATGTCATGGATCACACGTTGCTGTGGCTCTGGCGTAGGCTGGCAGCTACAGCTCCTATTAGACCCCTAGTCTTGGAACCTCCATATGCTGAGGGTGTGGCCATAGAAAAGACAAAACAAAAACAAAAACAAAAACAAAAACAAAAAACCCCCCAAACAAACCAACCCCAAAAAACAAAAGTTCAGGACCTGATGTCTTCACAGATGAATTCTGTCAAACATCCAGAGAAGAATTAACACCTCTTCTTCTGAAACTCTTCCAAAAAATTGCAGAGGAAGGAACACTCCCAAGCTCATTCTATGAAGCCACTATCACCCTGATTCCCAAAGCAGACAAAGACAGCACACCAAAAACAAGAAAATTAGGTCAACATCACTGATGGACATAGATGCAAAAATAATCAACAAAATATTAGCAAATCACATCCAAATATGTATTAAAAAGATCATACACCATGATCAAGTAGGATTTAACCCAGGGATGCACAGATTTTTCAATATCTGCAAATCAATGTAATACACCACATCAACAAACTGAAAAATAAAAACTATATTATCTTCTCAATAGATAAAGAAAATACTTTTGGGAAAATTCAACACCCATTTCTAATAAAAACTCTCCAGAGAGTGGCGATAGAGGGGAACTACCTCAATATAATAAAAGCCATTCATGACAAACACACAACTAACATCAATCTCAATATTGAAAAACTGAAAGCATTTTCATGAAGATGAGGGACAAGACAAGATGTCCACTTTCACCAATGTTATTCAACATGGTTTTGGAAGTCCTACCCATAGCAATCAGAGAGGAAAAAGAAATAAAAGGAATCCAAATTAGAAAAGAGATAAAACTATCACTGTTTGCAGATGACATGATACTATACCCAGAAAGTCCTAAAGACACGACCAGAAAACTGTTAGAGCTCATCAATAAATTTGATAAAATTGCAGGATACAAAATTAATACACAAAAATTAATTGCATTTCTATATACTAACAATGAAAGATCAGAAAGAGAAATTAGACAAACCACCCTATTTACCATTGCATCAAAAAGAATAAAATACCTAGGAAAATATCTACCTAAAGAACAAAAGATCTCTACTCTGAAAACTATAAGATGCTGATGAAAGAAATCGAAGATGATGCAAATAGGTGGAAAGATATACCATGCTCTTGGATTGGAAGAATCAATACAGTCAAAATGACAATACCACATAAGGCAATCTACAGATTCAATGCAATCCCTATCAAATTTCCAATGACTTTTTTTTGGGTCTTTTTAGGGCCACACTGACAGCATATGGTAATATGGTAGTTCCCAGGCTAGGGGTCGAATCATAGCTGTAGCTGCTGGCTTATGCTAAAGCCACAGAAATGCCATATCCAAGCTGTGTCTGTGACCTACACCATAGCTCACAGAAACACTGGATCCTTAACACACTGAGTGAAGCCAGGGATCAAAACTGCATCCTTATGGATTCTAGTCGGGTTTGTTACCACTGAGTCACAATGGGAAATCCCACCAATGACATTCTTTACATAACTAGAACAAAATATTTTTAAAATTTGTGTGGAAAAACAAAAGACCTCAAATGGCTGAAGCAATATTGAAAAGAAAGAAAACAGAACCGGAGGAATCAGGATCCCATTACTTCAGACTATACTGTAAAGCTCGAATCATCAAAACAGTATGATCCTGGCACAAAAACAGAAATATAAATCAGTGGAACAGGATTTAAAGCCCAGAAATAAACCCAAGCACCTGTGGGTGACTAATCTATGAAAAAGGAGGGAAGAACATGCAATGAAGGAAAGATAGTCTCTTCAATAAATGGTACTGGGAAAACTGGATAGCCACATGTAAGACAATGAAATTAGAACCTTTTCTAATACCATTAACAATTATAAACTCGAAATGGATTAAAAACCTAAATTTAAGACCATATATTATAAAATTCCTAGAGGAAAACATAGGAAGAACATTCTTTGACATAAATCACGGCAACATTTTGTTTGATCCACCTCATAGAATAATGACAGTAAAGACAAAAATAAACCAGTGACACCTAATTAAACTCAAAAGCTTCAACACAGCAAAGGAAACCATTCAAATAATGAAAAGACAACCCACAGAATGGTAGAAAATCTTTACAAATGATTCAATAGATAAAGGTTTAATCTCCAAATTATACCAACAACTCATACAATTCAACAACAAAAAACAAACAATCCAATTGAAAAATGGGCAGAAGACCTAAACAGACATTTCTCCAAAGAAGACACATAGATATCCAGTATGCACATGAAAAAATGTTCAATACCACTAATTATTAGAGAAATGCAAATCAAAACAATAATGAGGTACTACCTCACACCAGTTAGAGTGGTCATGATTAGCAAGTCAACAAAAAACAAATGCTGGAGAAGGAAGGGAAAAATGGGAATCCTCATTCACTGTTGGTGGGATGTAAATTAATAGACCTCTATGGAAAACAGTATGGAAGTACCTCAGAAAACTAAATATAGAACTACCATATGATCCAGTAATCCTACCCCTGGGCATACATCCAGACAAAACTTTCATTGAAAAAGATACAGGCACCTGTATGTTATGGCAGCACTATTCACAACAGCCAAGACATGGAAACAACCTAAATATCCATCGACATATCAATGGATTAAGAAGATGTAGTATATATACACAATGGAATACTACTCAGCCATAAAAGAGAACAAAATAATGCCATTTGCAGAAACATGATTGGAACTAGAGACTCTCGTAAGTGAAGTAAATCAGAAAGAGAAAGCCAAATACAGTATTATAAAACTTATATATGGAATCTAATACATGGCAAAAATGAACCTATCTACAAAAGAAACAAACTCATGGACATAGAGAACAGACTTTCCATTTGCCAAGGGGGTGGGAGAGGAGTGAGATGGACTGGAAGTTTGGGGTTAGTAGCTGCAAATTATTACATTTAGAATGGATAAGGAATGAGATCCTACTGTATAGCACAATGAAACATATCTAATCATTTGTGATGGAACATGATGGAGGGCAATGTGAGAAAAACAATATATGTATATATAAACAATACACACACACACACACACACACACACACACACATGTATGACTGGGTCAATTTGCTGCATAGCAGAAATTGACAAACATTGTAAATCAACCGTAATAGAAAAAATAAAAATCTACTGAATACTACTCAGCAATAAAAATGACAAAATTATGCCATTTTCAGCAACATGGATGAAACTAGATTCTCATTCTAAGAGAAGTAAATCAGAAAGAGGACAAACACAGTATATTACTTATATGTGGAGTCTAAAATATGGCATAAATGACCTATTTACAAAAGAGAAACAGGACAAGGGCATGGAGGGCAGACTTGTGTTTGCCAAGGGGGATGAGGGAGGGAAGGGTGCTGATGGGTAGTTTTGGGTTGGTTGATGCAGACTGTTACATTTAGAACTGATGGGTGATGAGGTCCTGCTGTACAGCACAGGGAATTGTATCTAGTCTCTTGGGTAAGGACCTGATGGAAAATGAAAAAAAAGTGTGTGTGTGTATGTGAGGCTGGGTCACTTTGTTCTACAGCAGAAATGGAAGGAACAGTGTAAATCAAGTATACTTTAATAAAAATTAAAAAAAGAGTAGCTAAGAGTTCGTAATGAAAAAGCTCTGTCATACTTTTTACATTTTCTACTTCGTCTTCCCCAGAGGAAGCTACTTTTCAACTCTTTTCTTTTTGAAGTTTCAGTCTACTGAAATACTTGATTTATTTAATTATTTTTTTCTTTTTTATAGTTGCATCTGTGTCATGGAAGTTCCCAAACTAGGGGTGGAATCAGAGCTGCAGTTGCAGGCCTATACCACAGCCACAGAAACAAGATTCTGAACACACTGAGTGAAGCCTGGGATCGAACTCTCATCCTCATGGACACCATGTCGGTTTCTAAACCCACTGAGCCACAATGGGAACTCCCAATATTTGATTTATTAATCCTAGATACAAGTTATTAATTTTATGCTACTAAAGATAAAATTTATCTCCCATAATTTACTCAATTACATTTTACTTTATGTCAATACAGTTATAATTTTACTTTTGTCCCTCATGTGAAATTTAAATAATGTATTTTTATTGACATATGGTTTATGTACAATATAGGGATTCACTATTTTAAAGGTTATACTCCATTTATAGTTTTTTTTAACAATATATTGGCTATAGTCCTCATGTTGTGCAAAATATTCTTGCAGTTGCAGTTTATTTTATAACCAATAGTTTGTGCCACTTATCCCATACACCTATATTACCCCTCCTCCCTTCCCTCTCTCCACTGGTAACCATCAGTCTGTTCTCTGTATCTGTCTGGTTTTTTTTTTGTTTGTTTTGCTGTTGTTATATTCACTAGTTGTATTTTTTTTTGTCTTTTTTGCTATTTCTTGGGCCGCTCCCGCGGCATATGGAGGTTCCCAGGCTAGGGGTCCAATCGGAGCTGTAGCCACCGGCCTATACCAGAGCCACAGCAAGGCAGGATCCGAGCCTCATCTGCAACCTACACCATGGCAATGCCGGATCATTAACCTACTGAGCAAGGGCAGGGACCGAACCCGCAACCTCATGTCAGGGTTCCTAGTTGGATTCGTTAACCACTGCGCCACGACGGGAACTCCTTTTTTTTTTTTTTTTGCACTACTTGTATTTTTTAGATTCCATGTATAAATGATATACAGTATTTATTCTTGTCTGGCTAATTTCACTTAGTACTATGGCCTCCAAGTCCATCCATATTGCTGCAAATGGCAAAATTTCATTCATTTTCATGGCCGAGTAGTATTCCATTGCATATGTATATACTGCTATGTGTGTATATATACACACCACATCTTCTTTATCCATTCATATGTTGATAGGCACTTAGTTTGCCTTCACATCTTGGCTGTTATAAATGATGCTGCTGTGAACTTTGGGGTGCAGGTATATTTTTGAATAAGTAATTTTAGTTTTTTGATATATACCCAGGAGTGGAAATGTGGGTCATATGGTAGCTTATTTTTATTTATTTTGAGGAACCTCTATACTGTTTTCCACAGTGTCTCCACAAATTTGCATTCTCACCAAGGGTATATAAGGGTTTCCTTTCCTCCATACCCTCACGAACATATGTATTTATTGTCTTTTTGATAGTAGCCATTCTGATAGGTGGAAAGTGACATCGCATTGTGGTTTTGATTTGCATTTCCCTGATGATTAGCGATGTTGAGAATCTTTCCATGTGCCTGTTGGTTATCTTCATGTCTTTAAAAAAAGTCATTAAAGTCCTCTCCCTATTTTTGAATTAGGTTGTTTTTGTGTTCTTCTTCTTCTTTCTTTCTTCTTTTTTTTTTTTTTGCTTTTGTATTGTATGGGCTAATTACATTTTGGATTATTAACCCATGTCATTTACAAATATTTCTTCCATTCAGTAGGTCATCTTTTCATTTTGTTAATGGTTTCCTTTGCTGTGCAACAACTTTTAAGTTTAATTAGATCCCATTTGTTTATTTTTGCTTTTATTTCTTTTGCTTTGGATAAAGATCCAAAAAATATTGCTACCATTTATGTCAAGGAGTGTTCTGCCTATGTTTTAAATAATTAAATAATGTATTTTTAATTCTTATGGCATACTATAGACAATAAATCTTAACTACTTACTTTCTAATGTCACTTTCCTTCACCTTTTCTTTCTCTTTCACCAAATTTCTGGTATTTCACTTTAAATTGTTAACATTGATTCTGAAATTTGAAAGTAATCAAACATCATTTTCTTTGTATGGCTAAGTAACTACTTTTGCTCTGGCTATAGATATGAGGTAATTATGTTTCTTTTTTTAGTTTTTTTTGTGATTATTTTTTTTTCTGAAGATTTTATTTATGTCTCTAATTTGTTGCACTGACTGTGTTTATTACATTCACAGATTCTTAATAACTTCTCAAGAATTGTATCAAGTATCACATATTTCCTGAGACAGATTCTTCCCATACTTCTGTATCTTCCAGCTACACAGTTAACAGTGATTTATAACTATTTTATTCCTTCAAAACAATGTTAAAGAGTCTTGATAAAGAACGAAGGTCAATATTTGTGATTACTCTTCTATTTTGATCTATGTTACTCTGAAATTTACTGAAGCTAGAACCCAGAATTATTTTTTTGGTCATGTCAGTGGAATGCCTCATTTCCAGGGATCAAACCTGCACCACAGTAGTGGCCCAAGCAACAGCAGTGACAACTCAGATCCTTAACCAGCTATGCCATCGGGGAGTTACAAATATAGATTTTTTTTTAATTTCAGTCTTTACAAACTTTGAATATATGAAACAGAATTCATTTTCTATCCAACTGTCATCCCAACCTGTTCCTCTTAAAAATGCAAATGTTCTGAATGAGTTAAATCTTTAATCTCAAGTGGTCTCCTAGGCTGTGCTCACATCTTATTTTTAGTGTTGGGGAAATCTCATCCCATCCTAGTTTCAGTTCTCATCCATTTGATAATAAGTCCTGAGTCAGTATATCCAGCTGAGAACTGTTTTTTTTTGAGCCTCTTTCTCATCTTGTAGCCCTGTCCTGTGGCATCCTGACTTCATCCCAGATGTCATTCCAACATCCTCCTCACATTAGCATGTACAGAGACACTCACCATCTCTCCACCTCCACCTGCTTTACTTCTGGTGACCCCCACCTCACCCAGTGGAACCATCACCCATTCGCACAAGCTAGGGATCTGTGAATCACTCCTGACTCTTTTTGTTCCTTAACTTCCTGGGGTCTCACCAACCATTATGCTAAGTCTACCCCATAAATATTTCTCAAGTTCATTCTACTTCTTAATCCTTGCTGCCACCTTTTGAGCTGCTACCATCACCTGAATTATTCAAATCTTCCTGACTTAGTCTATTTAATGCTCAGTCCTGCCTGGCATACACTTTCAGCTCCATTTGCTTTGGTTAATTTCTATTCATCATTTAGGCAATTTTCCTTTAGGAAGATAGGAAAGAGGACTATACATGAGGTTAGAAATTGTTGCTGAATATTTTCACATCAACTGTAGTTCTCCTATATGTAACAATGTAGTGTAATTTTCCTTTCTTAGCTTGTTCTATTGAATAATTAAAATCGTGTCTTTCTTGCTCAACATTATGTTCCTGGTGCCTAGCACAATGTCAGGGACATAACAGAAGCATCATGCATATTTTTTGAGTGTTGAACAAATGAATGAATCTCTTGTTTAGTAGCCCTTTGGAAGTTTTTCTCCAATTTTGATCTTTTGTGTCTGAATATTAAATTAGGTTAATCATGTACCAAGAGACAGAATTTGGCTAATACATTTCTCACTTGGTTATTAAAAACCCATTATCTTGAGTTTCATTCATGAATGTAATTTTTTCTTTTATTGCCTGCAAAACATTTCTCACTTTCATGGTTGACTTCCTACTTGTAGGGCTATGACTGCTGTTCTCAGGAGCCTCCTAGTTTCTCAGAACCCTTTTGTAATTATTAGGTCACTTAAAAAATTTATTAAGAGAAGTTTTCAATTAGAAACATAGTAAAGGGTTTTAGCCATAAAGGCAAAATATGATTAAATAGAGATAAAACCCTTGGAAATGTAAATGATAAATTAGAATATATACTAAAACATTTGAAACTTCTAGTGATTATCCAATGGAACATATTCTAAATATACACCATTTAAATTCTAATATTAGAATTGGCCTCATCCATGAATTTAGTGCATGGAAGGTCAAATGGGTCCACACAAGGCCCACGTCACATAATGCCACGTTACACAGGTTAGAAAAGTTAGGACTCAGGATCAAGATGGAAGAGGAGTAAAACATCAGACTCACTTTCTCCCACAAACACATAAAAAAAATCTACATGTAGAATGATACAGAAGATCTACTGAATGCTGGAAGAAGAATCTTAAACCTCCAAAAGGAGCAAGAAACCCTCCACATAACTGGATAGAACAGAATAAAAAAAAGAGAGAGAAAGTGAGAAAAGGAATCAAGATGGGACTAGCAATCCTGAGAGGGAGCTGTGAAAAAGAAAAGGATCCCACACCCTGAGAGGCCATCTAACTGACAGGGAGATCAGCTGAGACAGAGGGACCTCAAAGTTGCTGGGAAAAGTACAGCAGCTGGAATGAGGAGGGAAAAGCAGAATGAGAGCTGCACAGATCATTAGCTCCACTGCCCCAGACACCACAGCCTGAGACTTTCACATGCGAGCTGGGTGCTGAGACTCAGGCTCTGGGGAGTCAGTTCCAGGGAGGGGACTAGCATTGGCTGTGTGGAGACAGCCTGAGGGGTTAGGGGGGAGTGTGCTATGAGATGGGGAGCAGAACACCACAGTTGAAGGAACCTGGGAGATCTGGACCCACAGGAGAAGCAAGTCACCATTGTTGGGGAGGGTGAGAGGAGGAGGGGTGGACCACAATAGGAATCTCCATGCACATGCATGGACTCTCAGAGGGTGAGAGTCCTCTGGCACAATCCTGCAGGTGGTGAGAGGGCACTTGCTTGGGCTACAGGAGTCTGTGCACCTCTTGTTAGGCTACAGGTGGTTGGGCACCTCTTGTGTGGACTAAGGGAAGTGTTGGGCTGTGACATGGTGACTCTTCTATGATCTGCAGGTAGCAGGAACAAACAATAGCAGTCATCTTAGAAACCAGAGGGGTGCATGGTCCACCACCACTAGGGGTCTGTGAAGAGGTTCTACATGTGGCTCTAGCCATGGCCTGCCTCTACTTGGGCTCTGTGAATAGCTACCACTTGTGGCCCCAATCACCTCAAAAGGAACCACAGAGGAGGGCACTGTGACCGAACACAAACCATTTTCTCCCTACCCTGGGAATACATACACCCTGCCACTGCCACTGACAAATGCTCTGAGCACTGCCTAAATTTGCCCAAGGCTCAATACCACGTCCCAGGGCCCTGCAACCACAAGCAGCCTGTGCCACCTTCCTGCAGTTCCTTGCTACTGCCAAGAGCCACTGACTACTAGCCCTGCCCATTGCCTCTGACTCCCTGGAAATGCACTCAGCACCCTATTAAGGGGAAACCAACTCACACTGAAGAAATAGAAAATATTCAAACTCCCATGCCAAAAATATATATAAACCCCCCACAAAATACAAAGGGGCACTCTTGCATAGAAATAGTCCTCCAAGATTGCAGTATTTGGTTTCCCTAAACTCAAAGAAAAAGAAAAATATAACCAAAATGAAGAAGCTCAGGAATCATTCCCAGTTAAAAGAACAGGAGGATTCACCTGAAGCAGCAAACAATGAATCAGACCTCTGCAGTCTGATAGACACTGAGTTCGAAAGGGAGATAGTGAAAATACTGAAGGAATTAAGGGTAAATATAAAGGAATTAAGAGCAGATATAAACAGTAATACAGATTTCTTTAGAAAGGAACTAGAAAATATAAGGAGTAACCAAGAAAAATTAGAAAATTTATTTGCAGAGACACAAACTGAGTTAAAGGCAATAAAGAGCAAAATGAATAATGCAGAGGAATGAATTAGTGACTTGGAAGATAGAATAATGGAAATCACCCAATCAGGACAGCAGACAGAAAATCAAATGAAAAAACATGAAAGCAATATAAGAAATATCTGGGATAATATAAAGCAGGCCAATCTACACATAATAGGAATTCCAGGAGGAGATGGAAAAAGGGATTGAAGATATATTTGAAGAATTATGGCTAAAAACTTTCCAAATCCAAAGGAAACGGATATGAAGATAAAGGAAGCAAAGAAATCCCCCAAAAGTTGAACCCAAATAGGCCCACACCAATATATATTATAATAAAAATGGCAAAAGTTAAAAATAGGATTCTAAAGGCAGCAAGAGAAAAGCAAAGGCTGTCAGTTGATTTCTCTACAGAAACACTACAGGCCAGAAGGGAGTGGCAAGATATATTCAAAGTTCTAAAAGGGAAAACTTTGCAGCCTATTATAATGCCATACCCAGCAGGAATATCATTTAAAATGGAAGGATAATAAAGAATTTCCTCAACAAGCAAAAACTAAAAGAGTATATAAATACTAACCCATCCTAAAAGAAATACTTAAATGACATCTCTAAATAAAAAAGAAGTAAGAAGAAATAAGATGGAGAAAACCACAGTTGGAAAATAATCACTTAAATAAGCCAGTATACAGATCTAAAAGAAAAAAAAAGAACTATTGTAAACGTAATGATAAACAGAAAGAACAGCAAAAGGACAAACATGAAGATGTTATAAAAGGACTTCAAAATCATAGAATGTGGGGAAGGAAAGTAGGAAAATCTAGACTCTTTTTTTGAGGAATATGTTTGAGCCTATATGACTATAAGGCTAAAGCAGGCAAATATAGAAAGGGGTTAACATACTTGAAAAACAGGGCAACCATGAATCAAAACCAAACGTTACAGGAGTTCCCGTTGTGGTGCAGTGGTTAACGAACCTTACTAGGAACCATGGGATTGCAGGTTCGATCCCTGGCCTTGCTCAGTGGGTTAAGGATCTGGCATTGCCATGAGCTGTGTTGTGGGTTGCAGACGCGGCTTGGATCCCGTGTTGCTGTGGCTGTGGCATAGGCTGGTAGCTAGAGCTCCAATTAGACCCCTTGCCTGGGAACCTCCATATGCTGCGAGAGCAGCCCTAAAAAAGGTAAAAAGACAAACAAAACAAAACAAAAAGAAAACCAAACATTACATTCACAAAAACTAAAAAGAAAAGGACATGAGCATAAAATAAAAGAAAATCATTCAACCAAAGAAAGAAAGGAACAAAGGAGAAACAGAATCAATTGGAAAACAAGGTTTAAAATAGCAATAAATATATATTTATCAATAATCACTTTAAATGTCAATTGACTGAATGCTCCAATCAAAAGACATGGAGTGGTAGATTCAATAAAAAGCAAGAGCCTACAATCTGCTGTCTATAAGAGACTCACCTTAGGGCAAAGACACATATAAATTGAAAGTGAGGGCATGGGAAAAGATATTTCATGACAATGGACAAGATAGGAAAGTAGGAGTTGCAATACTCATATCAGACAAAATAGACTTTAAATGAAATCCATAAAGAAAGACAAAAAAGGACACTACTTAATAGTGAAAGGATACATTTAAAAAGAGGATATTGCAATGATCAATATATGTGCCCCTAATATAGGAGCACCCAGATATATAGCAATAAATACTAATGGACATAAAAGTAGAAGTCGATGGGAATACAATAATAGTAGGAGAATTTAACACCCCACTCCCATCAATGGACAGATCCTCTAGACAGAAAATTAATAAGGCATCAGAGATCCTAAAGGACACAACAGAAAAGTTAGACTTCACTGACATTTTCAGGACATTACATCAAAAAAAAAAATCAGAATATACATTCTTTTCAAGTGCACATGGAACATTCTCAAGGATTGATCACATATTGGGGCACAAAGCTAACCTCAACAAATTTAAGAGTATAGAAGTTATTTCAAGTATCTTCTCTGACCACGATGGCATGAAACTAGAACTCAACAACAGGAAAAGAAATAAAAAAAAATCTGACTACATGGAGACTAAACAACACGCTACTAAAAAACCAATGGGTCAATGAGGAAATCATAAAGGAAATTAAAAAATACCTGAAGACAAATTATAATGATGACACAACAATTCAAAATATATGGAATGCTGCAAAAGTAGTACTTAGAGGGGAACTTCATACCAATACAGGCCTTTCTCAAAAAAGAAGAAAAATCTCACATGGAAAACTTAACCCACCACGTAAATGAATTAGAAAAAGAACAAACAAAACCTAAAGTCAGTAGAAGGAAGGGAATCATAAAAATCAGAGGAAATCAATAAAATTAAAAAAAAAATAGAAAAAAATCAATAAAACTAAGAGCTTGTTCTTTAAAAAAGTAAACAAAATTGATGAGCTTCTGACCAGACTCACCAAGAAGAGGAGAGAAAAAACCCAAATAAACAAATGAGAAATTGAGGAATTGAATGGATACTGCAGAAATACAAAAACCATAAGAGAACAAAATTGATGAGCTTCTGACCAGACTCACCAAGAAGAGGAGAGAAAAAACCCAAATAAACAAATGAAAAATGAGAAATTGCAATGGATATTGCAGAAGTACAAAAACCATAAGAGAATACTATGAACAATTATGTGCCAATAATTTGAAAACCTAGAAGAAATGGACAAATTTCTAGAGATTTACAGCCCACCAAAACAGAATCAAGAAGAAATAAATCACATGAACAGACTAATCACTAGAAATGAAATTTAATACATAGTAAAAACACTCCCTACAGAAAAAGTCCAGGACCAAATGGCTTTACATGCGAATTCTACCAAACATACAAAAAATAACTTACATCCGTCCTCCTTAAACTTTTCCAAAATGTTGAAGAAGTAGGAACACTCCCAAAGATATTCTATGATGCCACCACCACCCTTAATATTAAAACCAGACAAAGATACTACCAAAAAAGAAAATTATAGGCCAATACCTTTGATGACTATAGATGCAAAAATTCTCAACAAAATTTTAGCTAACAAAATCCAACAACATATAAAAAAAAGATCATACACCATGGTCAAGAGGGATTCATCCCAGGTTCACAGGGATAGTTCAACATATGCAAATCAATCCATGTCATACACAACATTAACAAAAGAAAAGTAAAAAACCACACAATCATCTCAATAGATGCAGAAAAAGCATTTGACATAGTCCAACATCCATTTATGATAAAAACTCTTACCAAAGTAAGTATAGAGGAAACATACCTTAATATAATAAAAGCCATTTATGACAAACCTGCAGCCAATATAATACTCAATGGAGAAAAACTGAAAGCCTTCCCACTAAAATCTGGAAAAAGGTAAGGACGCCCACTCTCATCACTCTTATTCAACATAATATTGGAAGTCCTTGCCACAGCAATCAGATTAACAAAAGAAATAAAAGGTATCCAAATTGGAATAGAAGAGGTAAAATTGTTACTGTATGCAGATGACATGATAATATATATAGAAAACCCTAAGGACTCAATCCCAAATCTACTCAAACTAATCAACGAATTCAGCGAAGTAGTAGGATACAAGAGTAACATTCAGAAATTGGTTGCATTTCTGTATACTAACAATGATATATTAGAAGGAATACAAATATACAATACCTTTTAAAATTGCACCCCCAAAATTAAATACATAGGAATAAACCTGACTAAAGAGGTGAAAGACTTGTATGCTGGGAACTATCTAACATTAATCAAGGAAGCTAAAGTGGATTCAAAGAAATGGAAAGATGTTCCATGCTCCTGGGTTGGGAAAATTAATGTCATAAAAATGGCCATACTACTTAAAGCAATCTACAGATTCAGTGCAATCCCTATCAAACTACCCATGACATTTTTCACATAACTAGAACAAACAATCCAAAAATTTATCAGGAACCATAAAAACCCAGAATTGCCAAAGCAATCCTGAGGAACAAAAACCAAGTAGGAGGCATAACTCTCCCAGACTTCAGACAATATTACAAAGCCACAGTCATCAAGACAGTGTGGTACTGGTACCAAAACAGACAGACAGACCAATGGAACAGAATAGAGAACCCAGAAATATACCCAGACACCTATGGTCAATTAATCTTCGATGAGGGAAGCAAGAATATAAAATGGGAAAAAGAGAGTCTTTTCAGTGAAAAGAAAAGGTGCTGGGAAAATTGGACTGCCGCATGTAAGTTAATGAAACTGGAACACACCCTCATACAATGCACAAAAATAAACTCCAAATGGCTTAAAGACTTAAATGTAAGACAAGACACCATCAAACTCCTAGAAGAGAATGTAGGCAAAATATTCTCTGACATTAACCTTACAAATGTTTTCTCAGGTCAGTCTCCCAAGGCAACAGAAATAAGAGCAAAAATAAACCAATGGGACCTAGTCAAATGGACAAGATTTTGCACAGCAAAGAAAGATGTAAAAAAATAAAAGACAACCAATGGAATGGGAGAAAAGTTTCAAATGAAGCAACTGACAAGGCTTAATCTCTAAAATATACAAACAACTTACACAACTCAACAGCAAAAAAATCCAACAAACCAAATGAAAAATGGGCAAAAGACCTGAATAGACATTTCTCCAAGAAGATATACAGATGGTCAACAAGTACATGAAAAAAAGCTCAACATCACTTATTGTTAGAGAAATGGAAGGCAAAACTACTATGAGGTACCACCTCACACCTCTCAAAATGGCCATCCTTAACAAGTCAACAAATAATAAATGCTGGAGAGTGTGTGGAGAAAAGGGAATCCTCCTACACTGTTGGTGGGAGTGTAAATTGGTACAACCACTGTGGAAAACAGTATGGAGGTACCTTAGAAAACTAAATATAGAACTACCATATGCCCCAGCAATCCCACTCTTATTCATATATCAGGACAAAATTTTCCTGGAAAAGTATACATGCACCTGTATGTTCATTGCAGCACTATTTGCAATAGCCAAGACATGGAAACAACTTAAATGTCTATCAACAGATGAATCAATTAAGATGTGATATATATATATATATATATATATATATATATATGGTCACCTATATATATGGTCATATATATATATATATATATATATATATATATATATATATATAATGAAATACAACTCGTCCATAAAAAAGAACAAAATAATCCATTTGCAGCAACATGGATGGAACTAGACATTCTCATACTTAGTGAAGTAAGTCAGAAAGAGAAAGACAAATACCATATGATATCACTTCTATGTGGCATCTAAAATATGGCACAAGTGAACCTTTCCACCTAAAAACTCATGGATTTGGAGAACAGACTTGTGATTGGCGAGGGGGGAGGGGAGGGAGTGGGAATGACTGGGAGTCTGGGGGAATAGATGCAA
This sequence comes from Phacochoerus africanus, assembly GCF_016906955.1. Lineage (NCBI taxonomy): Eukaryota > Metazoa > Chordata > Mammalia > Artiodactyla > Suidae > Phacochoerus > Phacochoerus africanus. The sequence goes on along the minus strand of NC_062553.1, from coordinate 47,273,771 downwards.
ACTATTGCATTTGGAGTGGATAAGAAATGAGATCCTGCTCTATAGCACAGAGGACTATATCCAGTCACTTGTGATGAAATATGATGGAGGATAATGTGAGAACAAGAATATATATATGTATGAAAAAATAAAAATAAATAAAATCAAACCCCCAACAATTAAATACTTAGGAATAATCCTGACCAAGGAGGTGGAAGACTTATATGCTGAGAACTATAAAATATTAATCAGGGAAATTAGAGAGCATTCAAAGAAATGGAAAGATATTCCATGCTCCTGAATTGGAAGAATTAATATTGTTAAAATGGCCATACTACCCAAAGCAATCTATAGATTTAAGGCAATCCCTATCAAATTCCCAAGATATTTTTCACATAACTAGAACAAACAATCCAAAAATGTATATGGAACCATAAAAACCCAGAATTGCCAAAGCAATCCTGAGGGAAAAAAAGTGAAACAGGAGGCATAACCCTCCCAGACTCCAGACAACATTATAAAACTGCAGTAATCAAGACAATGTGGTACTAGTCAAAAACAGAGGCACAGATCAATGGAACAGAATAAAGAACCCAGAAATAAACCCAGACACCTATGGTCAATTAAACTTTGACAAAGGAGATAAGAATATAAAATAGGAAAAGACATTTCCTTCAGCAGTTTATGCTGGGAAAACTCGACAGCTGCATTTAAATCAATTAAACTAGAATACACCCTCACACCATGCACAAAAATAAACTCAAAATGACTTAAAGACTTTAACATAAGACAAGACACCATTAAACTCCTAGAATAGGACATAGGCAAAAGATTATCTGACATCAACCGTACAAACGTTTTCTTAGGTTGGTCTCCCAAAGCGATAGAAATAAAAAGAAAAATAAAACCAATGGGACTGAATCAAACTTATATGCTTTTGCACAGGAAAGGAAACCAAAAAACAAGACAAAAAACAGAATGGATGAAAACAGTTGCAAATGATGCAATCGACAAGAGCTTAACCTCCAAAATATACTAACAACTCATACAGCTCAACAGCAACAACGACAACAACAAAATGAAAACAAACAAAAAAAACAACCCAGCTGAAAATTGGGCAAGACCTAAATAGACATTTCTTCAAATGGCTAACAGGCACATGAAAAAATGCTCAACATCACTAATTATTAGAGAAATGCAAATGAAAATTATAATGAAGTACCACCTCACTCGGGTCAGAATGACTATTAATAATAAGGCTACAAATAACAAATGCTAGAGAGGGTGTAGAAAAAAGGGAACCCTGCTACAATGTTGGTGGGAATGTAATTTCATACAACCACTATGGAAAAACAGTATGAATGCACTTCAGAAAACTAAATATAGAACTACCACATGATCCAGCAATCCCACTCCTGGCATATATCAGACAAAACTTTCATTCAAAAATATACTTGCACCCCTGTATTCATTGCAGCATTATTCACAATAGCCAAGACATGGAAACAACCTAAATGTCCACCAGCAGATGAATGGATGAAGAAGATATGGTAAATATACACAATGGAATGCTATTCAGTTTAAAAAAAAACAAAATAATGTTATTTGCACCAACATGGGTGGATCTGGAGATTCTCATACTTAGTGAGGCAAGTCAGAAAGAGAAAGACAAATACCATATGATATCACTTATATGTAGAATCTAAAATATGGCACAAATGGACCTATCTACAGAACAGACACAAACTCATGGATATAGAGAACAGATTTATGGTTGCCAAGGGGGAGGGGGAGGGTGTGGGTTGGACTGGGAGTTTGGGTCTACTAGATGCAAACTTTTACATTTAGAACTGATAAGCAATGAGATCCTGCTACATAGCACAGGAAACTATATCCAATCATGTGATGGAACATGATGGAGGATAATGTGAGAAAAAGTATGTATATATATGTATGACTGGGCACTTTGATGTATAGCAGAAATTAACAGAATATTGTAAATCAACTAAATAAAAAATGTAAAATAAACGAAACATAAAATGCTTCTTTGGGTTTCACTTATTTTCTGTGATTCCTATGCATGTAAAATACTAATAACATTTTTTGTTATTTTTCACCTGTTAATCTTTTTGTCAGTTAAGCTTGCAGGCCCCCAGGCAATGAACATTAGGTGGTAGAGGACAGAACAAAATAATTTTAACACTGTCTGAGAAAGAAAAAGATGGGATCACCATCTGAACTGTTTGGAAGCCTCTGCTTAGTGAGTCTTTTTTTTATTTTTAAAAATTGCTGCCCCTGGGCTTTATGGAAGTTCCCAAGACAGGGACTGAATGTGAGCAGCAGCTGCGACCTATGCCACAGCTGTGGCAATGCCAGATGCTTTAACCCACTGTACCAGACCAGGATCAAACCTGAGCTGCTGCTGCAACTTGAGCCAATGCAGTTGGATTCTTTTTTTTTTTCTTTTTGTCTTTTTGCCTTTTCTAGGGCCGCACATGTGGCATATGGAGGTTCCTGGGCTACGGGTCTAATCAGAGCTATAGCCACCAGCCTACCCCAGAGCCACAGCAACGTGGGATCCGAGCTGAGTCTGTGACCTACACCACAGCTCATGGCAATGCCGGATCCTTAACCCACTGAGCGAGGCCAGGGATCGAACCTGCAAGCTTATGGTTCCTAGTCAGATTCGTTAACCACTGAGCCATGACGGGAACTCCGGATTCTTTACCCACTGCACCAAAGCAGGAACTCCTACTCAGTGAATCTTATTTCTTCTAGAGGACCCCTCAAATGGATTTTTTAGAGTGGAAAAATCTTTGCTTTGCTTCTTTATGAGCATAGGGAAATGCGTCAATGGAAAGATGAACATGCTGGAGACTAGAGGTATAAGTGAGTTTTAAGGCCCCTGAATAGATGGGAAAATTTGGAATGTAGAACAAGGGTGGGTTTCACTTTACAGAGTGATGGAAGGACAAAGAAGATAAGATGAATGATCTGTAATAAGATATAATATAGAGGTGAAGATGACGGCAATTTATGGATCTTCCATAGAAGGCGGCTTGTGGTTACAACAAAGAAGGCAGTTAAGGTATCTCTTTAGGTTTTTTGGGAGGGAAGTATTACAAGGGGGTTTTTGATCCTCAGTGTTTTTTTGCATCACACCATGCTATTATGAGTTAAATTTCTTCCTCTTCTTTGTACCCATACTCATATGTTGAAGTCCTAGTCTTCAGTACCATGAAATGTGATTTTATTTGGACATAAGTTCCTTGTAGATGTAATTAGTTAAGATGAAGTCATACTGGGGTAGGCTGGGCCTCTGATCCAACATGGCTTGTGTCAGAAGTGTTGGTGCAATGGGTTGAGAATCTGAATTTAGCAGCTCAGGATGCTGTGGAAGCATGCCATAGGTCACAGCTGTGCTTGGATTCATTTCCTGGGAACTTTCATATGTCACAGGTGAGTCATATTCATATTTTTTATTTTATGGTATATTTTCATAAGCCATAAAATAAAAAAAAATAGAAAAAGGGGAAGTGTGGACACACACAGAAGGAAGATGGCATGAAGAAGCCCAGGGAAACAGGGGTCATTTACAAGCCAAGGAGAGTCGCCTGGGGTAGGTCCCTCTCTCCCAGTCCTCAGGAGGAACCACCCCTGCTGACAGCTGGGTTTTGGACTTCTAGCTTTTAGGCTAATGAAAAAATTAGCCTCAGTTATTTAAATCACTCAGACTGTGCTATTTTACATGGAAAATGTAGCAAGCAAATACACCATCCATGGTAGCAGGAAGTAAATACATGCAGACTTGAATGAATGTGGGACCTGCTAAATGGTGTGAGTAAATGGGGGAAGAGGAGAACTAGAGAAATTTCAGTCAGTTGTTATTTTGACCCTCTGTGGTCAAAATAGTTCTTGGTGCTCCGTTGATGATTTTGAGAAAATAGTAAATCTGAAATCAAATGAAGGCAACATGAAGGAAAGAGGTAAGTTAATGGTTTAGAAATAATGAGATAGAACAAGGCAGAAATAAATGCTTTGTCCTGTCCAATTGAATTCAAGAGGAATTGGAAAATGTGAACCTTTAACAAAGTGAACAGCTTGGGTATGTGGTATAAAAACACTCATTATCTTTTCTGTATTAGAGCTCATGTTCATTGATTTGTCACTGAGCGATTCAGGCAGATCCTTTTTAAGCTCCTGGCATCCCAGGGCAGTTGGGTGTCAAGCCAGGAGCCCAAAGATGTGTACACACTCATGTTTCCTACTTTGATAATTTGGCATTCTTTCTGAATATGTCCTTCAGTTACGTCCTTTGGTGCCTACCTTGATAAAACTGTGAATGTTTTTAGGTGCCTTTCCTCACATCTCCTTTGGTGCTGTAAATGAACAAGTGATAAGCTATAGAACCTAAGATAAAAATAAACATTCTTTCTAGGTTCTAAGTGTCAGAATTTAGTCATCAAGTTTCAAAGATGTGTTTTATAGACAATATCTATAAAAGTGAATAATAGGCAACAATGAGTGGATGGCTTTGCTATTGAAAATAGCAGAATATTAAGAAATTAGACCCTAGGTTATAAACATGGTTTATGTGCTAATGGCATTTTGGTCTTCCTAGGAAAATATTTACAAGATGATGGACTCACAAAAGTGTGGATGCTATTGTCATAATGCTGCTGAAAGCGTCCTTTGTATGATGCTACAGTCCCAGGGGGTCAGTGGACTCTGCAGTGTGTTCATGAGAATTTGTGGACACTCCCCAGGCCCTATTCCTGATGATCTGAGGCAATGTCTTTACTGCACATGGGTTCTTTTTATTGGAAAATGCTTCCTATTTCTCATCTCTGTTCTTTCATTGCAATGGCTATGCCCATAGTTTAAAAAGCAAACTTAAAAAAAGTTTGTCTTTTTTTCATTTTTTAAAGGTTTATTGAAGGATAGTTGATTGATAATGTTGTGATCATTTCTGCCATAAAACAAAGTGTACAAGAAAATTATCTCTTGAAATCACACAATTGACGTCTAATCAGAGGGATCACACAGAAAATATATGTTAGCATGTTACCTTCATAGTGCGCTCATTAGCCTGGGCAGCAATTAATCTATGAGAAGATTTTAGAGTTAATATCCCATCTCTTATGTTGGCACATATAATTAATATAGTTTTCTGTCCTAGGAAGTCATCAAAACCTAGTTCTTCTGTAGAACAGAGAGAGGTAACAAAACCACCCTTTAACACAGGGTATAACGGCAGATATGGTACCCTCCTGTGCTAGCCAGGGTTCTCCCATAGAAGCAGAACCAATGGAGTGGGGGCAGAAAGAGAGAGAGAGGGGGAGAGAGAGGGAAAGGGGTAGAGAAAGAGAGAAAGGGAGAAAGATAGAAACAGCGAATATGTATATAATATTCATATATACATGAAGAGTTTTATTATAAGGTATTGGCTCATGTGATCATGGAGGTTAAGGATTCACATAATTTGCCACCTGCAAACTGCGGACCTAGGAGGGCTGGTGGTGCCATTCAAAGACCTGAGAACTGGAGGGTCAATGGTGAAGATTCCAGTCTGAGTTAGATGGCCTGAGAACCAGGCATGCTGAGGGCAGGAAAAGACAAATGTTCCAACTCAACCAGTCAGGCAGGGAGCATATTCAGCCTCCCTCTGCCTTTGTGTTCTCTTCAGGCTCTCAAAAGACTGAGGCTGCCTTCCCTCTGGGTGAAGGATGTCTGTTTTACTCAATTCACTACTTTGAAAGCTAATCTCTTCTGGAAACCCCTTCACAGACACACCCAGAAATCTTGTTTAACCAGCTATATGGGTATCCCTTGGCCCAGTCAAGTTGACACACAAAATTAACCCATGAAGTGACCTTCTCTACAGAAATTAACCTCAATTCCCTGTCACTGTTCCTTCAGTCACTATGTCACATTCCATGCTTAACTTTTTATAGCTTCCCTAACTTGAACCATGGCCCTGTGTGTAGCCTCTTGTCCTGGAGTTGGTTTATGTCTGTTGTTCATTATCTCATCCTTTCTAATCAGGACATTGTACTTGCCTTAGCCTGTTCACTGAACTTGGACCTTTTGTTTTGGTTTTCTTTTTATGGTCACACCTGCAGCATATGGAAGTTCCAGGCTAGAGGTCAAATCAGAGCTGCAGCTGCAGGCCTATACCACAGCCATAGCAACACTGGATCTGAGCTGCATCTGTGACCTAAGCCGCAGCTTGTCACAATGACAGATCGTTGACCACTGAGAGAGGCCAGGGATCGAACCTGCATCCTCATGGACTAGCTGGGTTCTTAACCCACTGAGCCACAAAGGGAACTCTGAGAGGTACTCTTTGTTGTTGTTACACTTGAGAAATGGTGGCTTCAATGCAGTCAGTGAGCAAATATCTCTGCATGTGGCTAAGAGGATGGTCAGTAACTGCTTCTAGAAACTCTGTCTCCTCCTTCAGATTGGTCTTAGGCATTTATTTAAATCTGTTTCATATGTGTAGGCATGTTTCCTATAAGTGTTTCCAATTTTAAGTTGAGTATCCTAGTTCTCATTTTTTCAAAGTTATAACATCAGTTTAATGTGAGGGGGTGATTTTTGCTGGAACATCCATACAACATTAGAATAAAAGGACAGCTGAGGTTTCCTTACACAATTACTGCATAACCTGCCTTGGCCCTCACCCCCATAAAAGATGTAAACTTGCATGAACCTGGTTATTATTTCCAGGGTGACTTGAGAGTTTATGTGTGTCTACATGTGTGTGTTCATACACATTGGGGGAGCAAAGATAGAACAGGATGAATCTTTATTAACCTTAAGATCTTTTCATTTTCTCCAGTAATTGCACAAGAATCCCATGTGAAACTAATTATGAAAGGTCACACTGACTAGTGCACCCCTTGAAATGCTTTGGGTTTACTTGATTCATTAAAAGATTGAGTATGGGAGAAAAATTGGACTTTTGTAAAAGTTATTTCCAAAAGGAATCAAATAACTCTATTTAAAATGACTAGATTAGACATCCTTCTATTTTCAATGAAATAATTCTTTGGAAAAATGCACATCTCCTTTTGTTTATGAAGATCTCTAGTGTATTTTGTTTGGCCTTCTCTACCCACTCAACTCAGCAAATTGGCTTTTACCCAAATGTTTTATACATGCTGTATCATTGGACCATCTGTTGTCGTTGACACATTGTTTTTCTCTCTAAGTTTTATTTATTTATTACTTTTAAAGTTGCCTCTCGGTGACTTTCCCATTTAATTATTTATAGAGACATTCATTTAGCATGTGAAATAAAGGCCATTGCTTGCCTTTAAAGGATCACCACTGCCATACTTGGTAAATACACCCAATCTTCAGTTTGTATGCAGTATGGGTCTCATGTATAGCTCTGCATCCTAGGTGGTGGATTGCAGTGGAGACTGGTCAGGACAAAATGACACAGTACCTAGACAGCTTGTGGATGAGATCCAAAGAGGAAAGCATGTGGTTCCAAGTTGGATGAAGCAAAGTGAGTTACATGAATAGGAGAAAAGCAAGTACCATAAATTCAGAGGATGAAACATCAGAGTCAAAGGATGGTGGCATCAGAGTAGCATGGGAAGTTCTACAGAAGACTTGGAGGAGAAATCTTGAGGTAATGGTATAATTAGGACAAGGCGCCAGGAACTAAGACCTAACATAATAGAGATACAGAAACCAGAAATTCTCTGAATCTGATAACATTTGGTGGGTCCATGTGTGTGTCTTATATGGATGTAATTCCTCAATTCTGGAAAAGGGAAGGTATGTTTGCAAGTAGGGTGATTCTTCTCAGCCTAGAGAAAGGTATGACACTGAGATTTCAGGTAAATCATTTCAATAGGGTAAAAGCTGGGTATTGACTTCTTGACTGGCAGATTTTGAGGAATAACCCTATTGGTAACTGGTAACTCACTTGACGACTGTGGCATAAAACAAACATCCCATGCCAGTCTTTTTGGAGCCAGATACCGGCTAAACTGTCTATGATCAGGAGTGTCAGGTATAAATATTTGCCCATCTTTTTTCTTTCTTTTTACAGCTGTGCCTATGGCATATGGAAGCTCCTAGGCTGGGGGTCAAATTAGAGCTGCAACTTCAGCCTATGCCACAGACATAGCAACATGGATCCAAGCCACATCTGTGACCTACACTACAGCTTGCAGCAACTTTGGATCCTTAACCCACTGAGCGAGGCCAGGGATTGAACCAAAATCCTCATGGATGCTATGTTGGGTTCTTAACCCACTAAGCCACAATAGAACTTCAAATATTTGCCCATCTTTTAAGTAGTAATATTGGGCTTTGTTTTTTGATAATCTTAACATATATCTGTGCAGTAAAGAGAAAACCATGAAATGACTATAGAAATTCTAGTTCAGAACTAGTATTCTCATGAAAAGAAACAATCCATTTTCCCTATACAACCCACTGCTAATCAACACATACCACTATTTCTGTGTCAGAAAACTCCAGTTCTGATGGCTAGATAAAAGTTACCAACCACTTGATGAGGTCAGCAATATGACTCATGGATGCAAAACAGGCAATTTTTGGAAAGGCCAGGTGCTGATTTATGCAACTGGTCTGATGACAGACAGAGCAGATGGCTTAGAAAGGCAGAATTTGGAACAATCCATGTGGATCTTTCCATAAACATGAATCATTCTTGAAAAAAAATTTGTTCAGTTTATTGGATATGGAAGTCTTTTTCCTCATCAGGGATAAATGTTTCTATTTACCAATGTCAAAAGACTAAATTTCACCATTAATTCTGGGACTCTCAAAGAACAGAGCTTTAAAAGAGGTACAAATGTTTACTTTTTAAAGAGATACTTGAAACTCTGGCAAGGGTCTTGGATGATAATTTGTATAAACTGGGATGCATTCATGGAGAAAGAGTTTATTGTAAAACTACTGGGATTCTCAGATGCTGAGCTAATGTTAGGCTTATAATATTAAATTAGTAAACTTATACTTTATTTTTCCCTCTCCCACTGATTGAATTTACTGGGTGAGTCATTTAATATATTTGGATCTTAATTCTTCCTTTTAAAAATGTAAATTAAGTTGACACACAGTACAAATAAGAGTTTATGTCTACCCTCTGGTTCTTTAGATATTTTGTATGAACTAAGAGCACTATCTTCCAAACGAATTAAAAAACCAATGAGATTTTATAAGAATAAGATTGGAAATGAACTGTTCCTCCCCCTTCTCCGTTGGCAACTATAAGTCTGTTCTCTATGTCTATGAGTTTGTTTCTGTTTTATAGATAGGTTCATTTGTGCCATATTTTGGATTCCACATATAAGTGATATCATATGGTATTTGTCTTTCTCTTTCTGATTTACTTCATTTAGTGTAAGAATATCTAGTTGCATCCATGTTGCTGCAAATGGCATTATGAAATAAATGCTTTTAAAAAAAGACATCAGCTCCAATAATAACTTTCATTAAGTAGGATCATGTACCTGATGATAAGTAAAAGATAAAGGGTAAATATTACATTTACCATACCACCTCTAGCCAAAAAGAATCTTCATGATAGTAGATTTTTATTCTTCTCGAATATTCAACCTTGTAAAATATTGCCTTGGGTGTGCAGTGATGAAATCATCCTAGGGTTCTGGAGGGTTTGCCAGACTAATTCTCTATTGTGCACATTGTCTGTGTTATTGCAATGATTGGCAAAAACCCATTCCCAAACAATGGACATAAACTTTTGGCCTTTTCTAATTAGTCTTCTGGCAACGATACCACAATATAATAAGAGAATAAAAGTGCTTTCTAGGACTCCATTTTGCTTTCTCTTTAGAAATCTTTGAGAACAACTTTTCTTTAAATATCATGAAAAATTTTGCTTTCTTCCTCATAAACATTGACTATTTACCAAGGCCTGAGAGACCTTTGTTTTGGATCGATTTAGAAAAATTCAGAAATTTTTAGAAATTTAGAAAGCTGGTTGACTTTCTTATAAGCATTATTATTCAGAAAATATATCAGGAGTTCCCGTCGTGGCGCAGTGGTTAACGAATCCGACTAGGAACCATGAGGTTGCAGGTTCAGTCCCTGCCCTTGCTCAGTGGGTTGACGATCCGGCCTTGCCGTGAGCTGTGGTGCAGGTTGCAGACGCGGCTCGGATCACGCGTTGCTGTGGCTCTGGTGTAGGCTGGTGGCTACGGCTCCGATTAGACCCCTGGCCTGGGAATCTCCATATGCCGTGGGAGCGGCCCAAGAAATAGCAAAAAGACAAAAAAAAAAAAAAAGAAAATATATCAGATTCCTTCCTAGCCAATGATAAGACAAAACATTGTATCCTTTAGTTAAAGTAAGTACTGCCACTCTAGGAAATGAAAATAGGAAAGGTGGCATAAATGTTTCTTCATGACAGATATTATCTAGGTATTTTTTCCTGTGTACATCTAGGTGACTGATTGTCCTCTTATCTCCAATAATATGATCACTGCTGGTTCCTATTTGGAGAAATTTGAGTTTGGAGTGAACTAAAACGGGATAGCTTCAGAGGTGATGAGGACATCTTTTGACTGCAGAATTTACCTCTAAATTATTTTAGTTTCAGAAAGGCTCAGGAAAGCCTGAGGAATAGTGAAAGGATGACCTCTCACTATTCCTTTGGCTGAGAAGAAAACTATTTTTCTAATTATGTAACTGTATTTAGAAATGATTCCAATATCATCACTTTCCATGTTGAGCAGACTCAATGGAAAATTAAACTAATTCATGTGATAAATGGAAAAATCTTTAAATAAACTCTGTATGAGGGAAAATATAAAATAATGTAAGGCAGAGAGGAAAGAGTGTAACCATGCAGGTCACGGTTACTAAAATTAAGCAGGAAATTTGGTTCTGGGCTTCCTGGATTTCAAAGAAAAAGGAGAAAAAGAAAATTACATGTATCAGAGTTCCCACTGTGGCTCAGTGGGTTAAGAACCTGACATAGTATCTGTGAGGAGGCAGGCTCGATCCCTGGCCTCAGTCAGTGGGTTAAGGATCATGCATTACCACAAGCTACAGCATAGGTTGCAGAAACAGCTCAGATCTGTTGCTGCTGTGGCTGTGGCATAGGCCTGTAGCTGCAACTCTGATTTGAACCCTAGCCCAGGAACTTCCATATGCTACAGGTGTGGCTGTAAAAATAATAATAATAAAAAAGATTATATGAGTCATCTATAAGGAGAAAAAATTCACAATAGTCTCAGAAGGAAGAGACAAGCACAATCTCTAAAAATTCACTGTTTGAGGGGGAGAGCTTGATTGTACCCCTTGATCCTCCATGGTCAGTGAAATCTTTAGAGGATACCACTTTTGTCAGGAACATTAAGAAGGGTGGCTGTCACCTCTACTGGCTCAGTGAGGTGAGAGAATTTGTGAGGACTGCATTTAAGACCTGAGATCTGAGGATTTGTGAGGACTGCATTTAAGCCAACCCACCAATTCTCACATAATGACACTACTGGTGTTATACACATCTCCTTTGGTTACATTTCTGGAACTAAAATGGCCATCTGTGTAAATCATATGGATTCCTGTTGCTTTTAATTTATGTAGTATCTATAGATCATTCAGAGTGGAAATTAAGACAGAGGTTTTTTTGTTTGTTTGTTTGTTTGTTTGTTTTTAATCCTTAGCAGTGCCTCGGAATCTCCTATGGAAAAATGTATAAATATTCCCAACTCTCACATGAGTTCCACAGAATCAGAAGATCTGAGGATAAAGGTCTAACATCAATATTTAAAAAAAAAAGTTTTGCAGGTTATTTTGATGCAAAGTCAGGATTGAAAATCACTGCAATAGTAGTTGTGACTGTTTGCCTAAGGAAATAAATTTACATAAGAAGGAAGAGGAGGAGGAGGAGGAGGAGGAAGAGGAGAGAGAAGGGGAAGAGGAAGTGGGTTAAGGGTCTGGCATTGCCATGTGCTGTGGTGTAGGCCAGGAGCTGCAGCTCCAATTCAACCCCCAGTCTGGGAACTTCCATATGATGCAGATATAGCTCTAAAAAGAGAAAAAGATTGATATCAAATTCTGTATTTTTATCATTTACTCAGAACATAGCCAATTCTCCACAAACATTTCTTTATTGCACTGTTTATAAAGAACATTTCATTTAAAAGTATAACAACATAGTTATTAATTATTCCTCTAAAGCAAAAATGACCTCATAATAACTCATTCCCAAGTAGAACTTGCCCCTGGCCACCTTTATTTCATGCACTGATCTTGTATATCTTCATTTTCCATTTATATTAAGATAGTTTGCTTTAGAATGGATAAGCACAGGGAGCTATATCCAGTCTCTTGAGATAGACCATGATGGAAGATAACATAAGAAAAAGAATGTATATATATGTATAATGGGGTCTTTTTGCTGTACAGCAGAAATTGACATAACTCTGTAAATCAACTATACTTTAATTAAAAAAAAAGACAAAAATAGCTTACTTAAGAGACTCTGAACAGTGCTAGATGGAGAGAATGTGGGGCTGAGTGAAGTCAAAATGACTTTCAGAACTTTCCTATTCATTCTGTCTTACTTTTGTAGTCATCATGCCCTGGAGATGACGGTCTGTGAAACACAAAGGCTGTACACTATGTGACCTCAAACAAAACCCTCTGATGATTCAGTGGTATAGATAGGTTATTGATACTGAAATACTTTTCAGAGTTTGATGTCTAGCTTACCTCTGAAATTAGATTGCAGATTATGTTTATGAACTTTACTAGTGCTTCTTTTATACCTAAGACTCCAAGTTCAGTGTGATTCATTCTAAATTGGGATGTGTAAGAAAAATCATCATGGGGTTTAAATTAGAAAAACGTAAAGTTCATTCTTGTTTGTGGCATGAATTTAATACTCTATTATTGCATTGAGTTGGCTTTGAGTCTTGGTCATATGGTGCATGGTCAGAAGTCAGCTCAAGACCCCTGATTCCCAGAGTTTACCATCCATCCTATTTATCCTAAAGCTCTATATATCTTTGCCCAGAGATGACACTTTTATAATAAACCAGTACCAGACATACTTTCTACTTCCTGTGTTTTCTTCCTTAGATGCATTAGTACCCTTCTCTGCATCTCTTTTCTGAATTTCTTGTTCTGTCTTGGTCTCTCTGGCCATCCATCTGGAAGTCTTACTTTCCCAATTTTGTGATGGGCTACAGGAATTAGGACCCCTCCTCTACCTGCCACCCATTTTGACCTTTGTATTTACCAGGTGGCTGGGTAATTGCTATTATACATTTGGGAAGAAATTCAGAAATTTTAACTCTTTATTTGAGGTTTTTATGTTATGCAAATTTTATTTTGTTTGGAGTTGAAAAACTTTGATTATGATATATGCAAATAAATTAGGAAAGACATTTCAGTTCACATGATAGGGAGCAACCCATGAACTTCTTGTGACATTGGCCGTCAACACTATTTCAGTCTATACTGCAAGAAACAGGATAAAGCGGAGTTACCTGGTGGTCCAACGGTTAGGATTTGGAGCCTTCAGCACTGTGGTCCAGGTTCAGCTTCTAATCTGGGAACTGAGATCCCACATCAAATCACTGCATGCCATGGCAAAAAAAAAAGAGAGAGAGACAGAGAGAAAGAAAAGACATAAGATAGAAATATCAGTATCATATTTATTTATATATCCATATTCAGTGCTGATCTCTACATGGCACAGAGCAAGGAGCTGTGAAGTATGAGAAGGTGTCTAATATGGATCCCCATTTTCCAGGAACTTACAGTTTTGTTGGTAAGAAAAGTCAAAAAAATTCACAATTCTGTACATTTTAACTTGGAACTTATTTTCCCACATTCTCCATTGTTACTCCTGACATTCTGAATGTCAGCAGAAAACCCTCTATAAGCACAATGATTGACCCAATTACACATCCTGAACATAACTTAAAGACTAAAATTTTTACGTTTCTAGAGGCAAAAGATCTTCTTCCACAAAAAGAAAAACTTCTGCAATGTCTTCATGATCTTGGGGTGGGCAAAGATTTCTAAGAGAGGACAATAATCCATTAACTGTAATGGAATGAATTAGGAAATTTATCTCCTTGAAATGAATACAGAAAAAACAATAGATTAATAGTGAAAAGATGAATAGCCTAATAAAATATTTGTGGCCTTTCTATTCTATTGCATTGATCTATTTATCCATCCTCATGTCAGTATGAATCATGAGCAAAGTTCTTGAACAGACACCTCACTGAAAAGGCTATTATTCAAATGGCTAATTCACAATATGGTCAGTTATCAGGGAAAGGCAAATTAAGTCCACAGTGAGTTACCATGTTACTCCCACTGGAATGGCTAAAATTAAGACGACTGGTAACACTGCATATTAGTGATGAGGTGGAACAACAGGAACTCTGATTTTGGAAACTTCTTAAGTGTGGGTTTGACACCTTGGGAGTTCTCCAGGTGAAATTCAAAACTGGCTCCTCTTCACAGAGGCCAGGGAGAGACTGATGGAAAAGGCAGAACCTCCAGATTTGTAGGTGGCAACTTGAACATCCAAGGGAACTTAGATAGGAGGTAAGTGAGTAGATCTCTGCAACTTAACATTTATACAGAGGCTTTCACAAGGTTTCTTCATGGATTCTATCCAGATGGACTCAACACCACATTACGCTCTCAAGGCTGTATGCTTGAAATAGCTCCTAGCCTGGGAATGGTGGGCAGATATCCATTCTAAGGATGGGTAGGGAGTCAGAAATCTCCCATTGCCTGAGTCCAGCTTGCAAGTCAACAGGTGATCATATCTTCTCCATGACCTGCTCCAAAAGGTAGTTTTATATAAAGTTAAATATCAACTTATTTTATGACCTGGTCATTCTACTCCTATGTATTTACCTAAAGTAATTGAAAACACATGTCCATAAAAAGACTTGCATAAAAATCCCTAAAGCAGCCTGTTCATAACATCCTAAAGCTAGGAAAAACCCCAAATGTTTGTCAACAGGACAGCAGATACAATGTGGTCTAATCATAAATGGAAGGTGAATCAGCAATAAAAAGTAACAAACTACTGATATATGTAACAGCATGAGCAAATCCCAAAAATCATATGTTCCACAAAAGAAGCCATACAAAAAGAGTGCATATTACTTTGAGGTGACACTTAGCTCTGCCCACAGTCCAATGATCATAGCAAATGTGGCTCTGCCAAAACCCTACAAGGCAGGGCATGTATAATTATCCCACAGGAGGAGAACTGAAAAACTCATCAGACTTAGCTTATGGTATCAGAGTCATCTACATATTATAGAAATTATAGCTTTGTGTTTTGAATTGATGGGGGGGCAATTTTTAATTTATCTTTTACTAGGTTTTGGCAATGTGGAGTAAAAATATATATTTTTATTCTTGGTCCTATAGTTAAATGGAATCAATACTCAATGCCAATTCTTTTGCAGTAACATTTCTATTCATTACTTGTTTGGCTTAAGTTTATTTTCTAGCAGTTTCTTCAGCAAAGATTTTATGCAAATTTTATCCTATGGGTTTAAAAATATTTAAAAGGAATTTTCCATTGCCTTTAGGCTGTGACAATTTGGCTGTGTATAAAATTCTCGGGTTGTACTTTCTTTGTTATTCTACTGTCTTCTAATGATAAATGTTTTTTTTTTTTTCAGAGAAATCAGAGCTAGTCATAATTTTTACTATAGAATTACATGATTATTTTGCTTAGGTAACTTTGCATAATTCTGCCTTACTACAGTTGTAATACAGTGCCTATGTTAATGTTGTGAGGATTAAATGTGCTATGTGCAAGCATAAATTGAATGATTATTATTATCATAATTTATTAATGATAATAAATTTAAAAAAATTTTTAAATTTTCTTTTAAAAATTTTTTTATTTTTTATGGCCATACCCGTGGCATATGGACGTTCCCAGGCCAGGGATTGAGTTGTAGCCGCAATATGCACCACATTTGAGGCAACACCAGATGCTTTAACCCACTGCATCAGGCCAGGGATTGAAGCCAGGCCTCCACAGTGATCCAAGCTGCTAAAGTTGGATTCTTAACCCACTGTGCCACAATGGGAACTCCAATATGGTTCCATTTTCTTGTGGAAATGTTTTTTTACAATCTGTGTTTTACTTATTTTATTTCTGGAACATTTCCTTAATTTATCTCTTATTTTTTCTTTTCTAGTTCTTTGATTTTCTTCATTGGTAATGCTGTAGGTGCAAATGTTGGATCACCTTCATCTGTCTTCCCAAAACCATTTCCTATCTACTTGCTATTTCATTTTCCTCAAGTTTTGTATAACTGTGCTCTAGTTTTTTTTTTTCCTGCTTTTGTGCACTTATTTTTTATTGCGTTGCTTCCAATTTAATTATTTCTGCGATGGCTTTTTTTTTGTATTTCTTTATTAAGGTTATTATCCGTCTTCTATTGTTTTGCCAGGACTTCTTTGAATTCTAGTATCTCTTATTTGCGCTTTTGTTTTAAAAATGCACTTGCTTCATTATGCTTTTCATATGTAGCACCCTATATTTGGCTACATTTATTCTGTGTCATTATTTCTTCAGTACTTAGTCTACACACCTTTTATTTTCCTTGTTGCTTTCCTACTTTAAAAAATAGATCTTATGTCCTTTTCTTTCTTCATTTCATTTTTTTTTTTTTTTTACTTAATGGCATATAGAAGTTCCTGGGCCAGGGAATGAATCCAAGCTGCAGCTGTGATTTATCCAGCAGTTGTGGCAACACTGTATCCTTTAACTCACTGCACCAGGCAGGGGATAAAACTAGACTTTGACGCCATCCATGCCACTGCAGCCAGATTCTTAATCCACTGTACCACAGTGGGAATTCCCATCTTTGACATTTTTGAATGAGATGAATTGTTTCTGCAAAAAAGAGGATAATCTTTTTTTGTAGTAGAGGTTAAGAGAGGAGATTATCATGATTCAGACTAATAATAATTCTGTTTATGACATGGGGCCGTATAAATTCTTTTAGCTTTTATTCCTCTCTAGTCAATTAAAAATGGCACTATAGTGTGTTTGTAATCTTCAGCCTTGTCTCCCACTCAGATGGTTGCCAAAATATAGCTCCACTATGTGTTTCCTAAATTATCTGGGATATTTTAGACTTGGTGGTGATTAGTATCCAGGGCACCTTCCACTATTAGACTACACACCTCATTCACCTTGTTTCAAGCAGGAACTGGTTCCTAAAAATAGCTCAGAGCATGCCACTCACTTGAGAGAAGCATGCCCTGCTGGCTTTTTTGAGCTTTTCACTGAGCTTGTTCTCTCTTCATATCTTCCTGTCTGACCTTCCCAACTTTTTGGAAACTTTCTTTTGTTTTCTGATTTGGAGTTTCAGATTGCTCTACTTTAATCGAAGATAGATTTATATTTCTGTTTCTCATACTATTTATATGCAGCAATGCTTCATTTATTTCATTATGATTACATCTGAAGTTCCTCCTGGCTCATATTTACAGATCCCAATCCATCAAGGTGACTGGTGGAAAGATCTCAGCATGGTAAAGATCTCAGCTTTACCATGGTCCTCCCAGATGGGGCAGTAGCGTGCTTTTAAGTAGCAAATCACTTTTCTCCTCATCATGTATGCATGCACATATCCAAACCAATATCTCTATATATATTTATTTAGGAAATAACCTGGGAGGAATATGCTAAGATATTGGTTGTCATTATCTATGCAGAAAAGGAAGCAGTGAAGTCCAAAATCTTGTATGTATATCAGCGTCTAAGACATTTCTCACCACTTAGCAGGCACAAATACTGAAGTGAGGAGGGTGTAGCTGTGAACGTTTGGGTGTGGAGCAGAAGTTCATGGATAGGCAAATCAGGGATCAATTAGTGGTTGGTGTGGGAGGATAGATGAGGTCAAGAAACTCTGTTTATCTTCAAACCAGCATTTCTGAGCCATGTGGGACTATTGTGTGGGTTCTTTGTTCTGATTTAAAGGCCGGTGTGTCAGGAGGTAACAAGCCTGCCACATAGTACTTTATTCCTCCATGCTATGTTCACCCTGCCAGCCTGCAAAATTCTTGCCCATTCTTTAAGGTACATTCTGAGAACAATCAGATCTCTCTAGCTTCCTAGACTCCTGCCATCTCCCCACTCCACTTGGCCTTCTTCTTGCTTCTTCTTTCTACTTCCCTTAGCTATTTAAGCATGTCTCTGTTACAGCCCCTAAAAGGTAACTTTAAGTAACTACTGGTTTGTCTGTTTCATTATAAATTCTTTGACAGTGAGAATTTCATTTTATGGAGTTCCCATCAAGCCTCAGCAGAAACGAATCCGACTAGCATCTATGAGGACACAGGTTTAAGGATCCTACAGTGCTATGGCTGTGGTGTAGGCCTGCAGATGCACCTTTGATTAAACCCCTAGCCTGGGGAACTTCCAAATGCCTTAGGTGTGGCCCTAAACAGAAAAAAAAGTAAAATTTGTGTTGATATTTAAAATGTCTGTTTATATTTACAGTTTCCATGATGTAAGTACCTAGAAATATTTAATATATCATCAGTATTTTATTTATAATTATGTGATTCATTCACTGCATGCCTTTTTGACCATTCTGTGGAAAAAGTCTAAGGATAAAGTTATAGAGAATAACTTCAAGTGTGTAAAATTTTCCTTGCTTTCTCTTCATGAATGTTTCAATTGATCTGAGGAATTTTATATCTACTAATCCTGGACTAAAATACATTTCCTCAGATTGTATTGAGCTCATGGAAACACACCTGCTGCAGAGTGATTCTAAGAGTTATTCTGAAGATCTGTGATCTGAATATGTTGTATATATTAGCCAAGAATATAAGTGTGATTTTCTTTTAATAAAGGAAATTTGTTGAATGCTTTTTATCACCAAGCACAGTGCTAAATGCTTTACACAAATTGTTGACTTTGATTTTCCTTCTAATTGATAAGAAGACTAAAATTTGGAACAGTTAAACCACATGTCTAATCTCACCCAACCAGCAAGTGACCTAAAAGTGCATCCCCATATCCTGTTTTCTTAGCCATTGTGCTATTTCACCCCCATAAGGATAAATGAAAAATATCTACTGAATTTGATTGACAGATAAAAAAAATTTTCTGTAAAGCTTCTGCTTTTTCTTCTGCAGTCTCAAAGTCATGTCTAGAGGGACCGAGAGGCTTCTTGGCAAAAGATACGACTTAACAGGATTTTTCAATTACTATGCAGAGCATCATGAAGCCAGCCTCAAACTCATCTGACTTGTGTGCTAGAAATTCCAATCCCTTGTGAAAGAGCTGAGGATGTTTTATAATTGGAAAAAGCTTCAGTAGTATGGCCTTCCATGACCTCATCTTCAACCTCAATCCGGATGGTCATGTGAGGCTTGAGAGAGCTCAAAGGTGGAGCCCATCTCAGAGCAACAAGGGTGTGTGTGTGTGTGTGTGTGTGTGTGTATGTGTATGTGTGTGTGTGTACTCCCAAAATCATTTATTGTAATGGTAGTAAAGTGACTTGAAGAAAAGGAGCAGGGCAGTTATTATAAAAGGACCACAGGATGCATTGGAAAAATCAAACATTAGAATTAGGCATCTCAGCACAACAATGTAAATTAACTATATTTTGGAGTTCCTGTTGTGGCTCAGTGGAAATGCATCTGACTAGTATCCCTGAGGACTCAGGTTCCATCCTTGGCCTTGTTCAGTGGGTTAAGGATCAGTGTTGCTGTGAGCTGTGGTATAGGTCACAGACATAGCTTGGATCTGGAGTGGCTGTGGCTGTGGTGTAGGCCAACAGCTGCAGCTCTGATTTGACCCCTAGCCTGGGAAATTCCATATGCCACAACTGCTGCCCTAAAAATACAAAAAAAAAAAAAGTAAATCAACTACACTTAATTTAAAAAAATTTAAACATTTAATCTAAAAAAATTCCACTACCAAAAAGAGAAAAAATTAGGGATCTAAATTTATTGCTTATTAGCATCAAATTAGTGGGAACTTGGACAATTTACTAAAGTGTTACAAAGATTTCTCATTGTAAAATGTGGGAAAAACCTATTTTGTGGACGTAATATAAAACATAAGGTAATGTTTTGCAAAATCCTTGTAAACTTCATAGTAATCAGCAAGCATTTAAATTTTTTTTTAATTAAAATAAATTTTATTGTTGCATCCTTGGCATATGGAAATTCCTGGGCCAGAGACTGAATGCGAGCCATAGCTACAACTTATACCACAGCTGTGGCAATGCTGGATCTTAAACCCACTGCACTGGGCTGGTGATTGAATCAGCACCTCTGCATTGACCAGAGCCATTGTAGTTGGATTCTTTTTTTTTTTTTTTTTTTGTCTTTTTAGGGTGGCACTGGGGGCATGGGGAGGTTCCCAGGCTAGAGGTCTAATTGGAGCCACATCTGCCAGCCTACACCACAACCACAGCATTGCCAGAACCGAGCCATGTCTGTGACCTACACCACAGCTCATGGCAATGCTGGATCCTTAATCCACTGAGTGAAGCCAGGGATCAAACCTGCCTTCAGATTCGTTTCTGCTGAGCCAAGATGGGAACTCCTGTGGTCAGATTCTTAACCACTGCCATCACAGCAGGACCTCCTGCAAGCAATTTTTATTTGCCACAATATTTTGACAGAAGCATATTACTAATAGATATTTTGATACTGAATTTAAAAAACTGGTTTCTATGTGTAAGCCTAGGACAACAATAAATTTAATATAGTCAAAATAGAATATTGCATAATCACAAAATTCCTCCTTTGGAGTTATTAAATAAGAAATTATTCTAAATATGAAAGAACTTATTAGGAAAGATTAATTTGTCCCATCTGATTTAAAGACTTTTTATAAAGTGATGGTAATTAATTAAGACTGGTTTTGATATTAGGAGATGCAAACAGACCTCACACAGTCACATACACACATGCACACAGAAATTTAGTATATAAGAAAGGTGCCACTGCAGACCCTTTTCCTCTGAGGAAAAGGATTATTAAATGGGGTTAAAAAAACCCTGCTAACTAGATGGGGAAAAGTACAATTAGATACCAACTTCACATTCTCTATAAAATTACTAAATAATGCTCTGGTAGATTATACTCCTAGACTATGAAAATCTAAGCTTTAAAACTTAAAAAAAAAGTTATGAGAATATCTCTATGACATTAGGAGATAAAAAGATTTCTTAAGACATTTGAAGTACTTTTCAGTTGTAGTTAACACATTTGAAGTAGTGAAAACTACTTTTTTCCAGTTTTCACTACACTAAAATGGAAAAATTCTGTATGACTCAAAAAACCATAAACAAAAATAAGAGCCTGACCCTTTACTAGATGATGATATGGTCCACACCATAACTAATAAAAACTTGGTGTCCAGAATAAATAAAAAATAGATACAAATCAATTGGAAAATCAGAAAGAGTAGGCATGGGATGTGAATAGACCACTCTCAAGAGAGGAAATATATTTGGGCACTAACCACTTTCAAAGATATTCAAACTCTCAGTAATCTGGAAAATGCGATCTTAAATCAGCAAAAATTTAAAGTCTGACTATTCTGTCTGTTGGTGAGCATGTGGGGTAAATGAGAATCTGACATAGCTCTGGGAATGTAAATTAGCACACATATTTTGGGGATAATTCATGATTCTCAATGAAGTCAAAGATGCACATCCCCTGCATATTTGCAGCTTACTCTAATGTATTGACTTAAACTCTCTTATGTGCACAAGGTGACAGATTGTCTGTTTCAGTGTTGTTTGCAATAGTGAAAATGATAAATGTAGGATCAGCCAGATTATCAGTCAGTAGAGACATGAATGAGTAAGCTCTCATGAAAAATTTACTTGAAGTAAAAGATGAAGTAAAGAAGTAAAGAAATAAGGAGTTCCTGTCATGGAGCAGCAGAAACAAATCTAAGAACCATGAGATTAGGGCCAGATCCCTGGCCTAGCTCAGTGGGGTAAGGATCTGGCATTGCCGTGAGCTGCCGCGCAGTTCGCGGATGTGGCTCGGATCCAGCATTGCTGCGGCTGTGGCATAGGCCGGCAGCTACAGCTCCAATTAGACCCATAGCCTGGGAACCTCCATGTGCCATGGGTGTGGCCGTAAAAGGACAAAAAGACAAAAAAAAAAGAAGTAAAGAAATGAAATGAAATGAAAAATTTACTTGAAGGAAAACATGAAATAAACATAAAATAAAGAAATAAAGAAGTAGGGAGTTCCCAGTTGAACCATTGGTTAAGGATCCGACATTGTCACTGCTGTGGCGTGGATTCAATCCCTGGCTTGGGAAGTTCTTCATGCCACAGGTGCAACCAAAAAAAAAAAAAAAATTAAGGATAGTTATCAAAGTGCCTAAATCTCAATAACCTTAGGTGAAAAAACAGCAAGTTAACAGAATGATATGTTGAGTGTGACACCATTTCACACGCATTCTATCACGCTTTAAAAATACATGTAGTTTATAGTTTATGGATGTGTACTTGCACAAAATATATTTGAAATGGAATGATCTACTTTTTTTGCTGAGAAAAAACTGTTTTTAATTTTTATTAGATTTTTATTGATTTACAGCATTGTGCCAATTTCTGCCATACAGTAAAGTGACACAGTCATATATGTATATATACACTCTTTTTCTCATATTCTCTTCCATTGTGTTCTATCCCAAGAGACTATGCTGTACAATAGGACTTCT
Organism: Phacochoerus africanus; assembly: GCF_016906955.1. NCBI lineage: Eukaryota > Metazoa > Chordata > Mammalia > Artiodactyla > Suidae > Phacochoerus > Phacochoerus africanus. Next base: position 47,251,054 of record NC_062553.1, on the reverse strand, counting down.
TTGCTTGTCCATTCTAAATGGAATAGTTTGAATCTACCAACCCCAAACTGCCAGTCCATTTCACTCCCTCCCCCTTGGCAACCTCAAATCTGTTCTCTATGTGACACACATGAACCTGTCTACAAAACAGAAATGGACTCACGATCCAATTTTGGTTTCATGGATATTAGGCAATGAGTTGGGGGGCGGAGAATTAGCTGTTAGCAACTGTTTTGTTCCTTAAAGAAATAACCTGAAGCAAACAAGGGAAAATATCAATGTTTTAAAAAATCGGGATGGATAAATGACCGAGGATAAATGACCTTTTTACTATCTTGTAAAATGCTTTCTGTTGTATCTGCCATATTCATATATGTACTTATTTATGAATATATTACTTAATGACTCAGCAGTTGTACTCCTAGGTATTAGCCTGTGGGAAATAAAACATATATCCACAAAAAGACTTATACAAGCATGTTCATAGTAGCTTTATTCTTACTAGCTTGAAACTTGAAATAACACATGTCCCTCAAGAGTTAACCATGCAGTTACCCAATGGAATGCTCAACAACTGGAAGGAATGAACAGCCTCTACACATACAACATGGATGTATGGCATAAAAGCTTTATGCTGAGCTAAAAAAGACACGCAAGAAGCAATATTATAAGACTCTGTTTCTGGGTCAGAAGGGCCGGCCCCATTATTTGAATAACCCAGAGTACAAAAGGAAAATGAAGAGTCATTGATCAAACAGCAGAAAAAAGGGACCCTTAAAGGTACTAAGGTGTAATTTTTTTCTTTCTGTCTTTTGAATTGTCATAGCATTTTTATTTGCTATTTCATGTTGTTCGAAGTAAAGAAAAATTAAAAATTAAAATTCTTACATTTAAATTTAGTATTCAATATTAAAATGTATTGTTCATCTTTACATTGTACAATGCCAGTTTTACATGCAAATATAAGGACATTTATCTTGTAGGCAGTATAACTGAAATGACACCATTTGTATTTTGTTTCTCATCCATGCATATGTATTTTGTTCTTATCCAAACAGTGAAAATGCTGCACAAAACTAATTTAACCATTTTTACTTCACTTGATACATGAACATTCTACCCACACTCTGCACCTTCTGTTCAATGATGAGTAAGCCTGAAGGGTACAAGAACTAAGGGTACACTTTGCCCTATCTTCAGTCCTTTTTATAGCATGATTTTTAGCATAAGTTGTTGACAAATGCAGGGAAGTCACAAAAAATAGGAAAGGCTATGACACAGCTTTCCTTGGTCATTGGTGTTCTCTAGAACATTGTTTCTTTCTTCCTGTGTTGGAAGCAAGTTCTGATCGGCCTGTGAAGAGTGGTCTCTGGGGCTATGGTGCCCACGTTTGCTCATTCCTGGAGGTAACCACCTTACCTCCCTCGGTATTGAGGAACTCCCACTTGCGACTTGTCCCCTGGAATTTTGTCTTCATGGAGCTTTGCAAAGGCCATATGCCAGTGGGGTGACAAGGAACCATGGACACACATCCCATTCTATTGTCCAATTAGACTTGATTTATAAAATATAAGTTCAAAGATAAAATTATTAAGAACTTCAAGACAGCAGTAATGGCAGAAGAGACAATTATATGTGGGGTCCTTTGGAGCAGTTATATATGTATACATTTCATTTAGATGGATATGTGTCCCAAAACTCAGCAAACTTAAAATCTGTGCAATTTATTCTATGTAAATTGTAAGTAAATAAAAAATGAAACAACAAAAATATCACCCCCCCCCCACAGGGATTACATTTCTCAGGAATGTAAAACAGCAAACGATTTTTACATGTTACTGTTTTAATTTTTCCAATGACTCATCCTGTAACACACAAAATAGATAAAATTTATCAGTGGTCAGCCTCCTCCTGCCATTTTTTCCCAGCTCTATGACCTACTTCAGTAGTTACTTAAAAGCGGCAAAGCTATTACACAGTCACAGAGAGTAATTTTTTGTCTTGTTCCGTATTTTTTCCAAAGAAAGCACAGCTATCCCTTTGAGAATGATTATAGTGATCAGTCTACAATTTCAGCTAAGCAATGAAGTATTGCCTGCTTCTTTTATGTCTAAGGAATATGCAATGTGCCTGCAATTTATGGGATATTGACATTCATTTTTCTCTAGGACAGTACTAGCCCGCAGAGGGAAAAGCTTTGATAGGAATCATGACGTTGTGCCTCCTGGAGTCAGCTGTCCTGGTCAGGGATACATGTTGAATGACATTTCCCCTCGGTGCCATTTTAAGTTCTCCAGTGGAATGGAATGAACTTCAGTATAACTAGATTTTATTCACACTTAGTTATCACATCTGCAATGCAATCAAGAGATTTAACATAACCTTAAGATTTTATTTTACCATTTTCCCAATGACAAATCTTCAGCAGGATGGTGAATTATTTTCACATTTCATGTCCTTAATTAAGAAGCTAAGGGTCACCATGCTATGCAGTAGAAAAAATATATATATAAAGAAATAAAATTTTTTTTAAAAGGTTTTTAAAAAAAAGCTAACAAATTGCTTACTTTTCAGTTCATGGAGGTGATATTTGATAGAGGCACTTTTTTGTTTTTCTTTTTTGGCTGTTTGAAGCATACGAAAGTCCCCAGGGCCATGGATTGAATCTGAGCTGGAGTTTCAACCTACGCCACAACTGTGGCAATGTCTAATCTTTTTTTTTTTTTTTTGTCTTTTTGCCATTTCTTGGGCCACTCCCGCGGCATATGGAGGTTCCCAGGCTAGGGGTCTAATCGGAGCTGTAGCCACTGGCCTATGCCAGATCACAGCAATGCGGGATCTGAGCCGCGTCTGTAACCTACACCACAGCTCACGGCAACGCCAGATCCTTAACCCACTGAGCAAGGCCAGGGATAGAACCCGCAATCTCATGGTTCTTAGTCGGATTCATTAACCACTGAGCCACGACGGGAACTCTGGCAATATCTAATCCTTAATGCCCTGGGTACAGCTGTGGATCCAGCCTGTGTCCTTGATGCTGTAGAGTCAGTCTATCCCATTGTGCCACAGTGGGAACTGACAGAGGCACTTTGTAAAGAGACTAAATGAGTGTATGCCACCCATCTTAGTGTTGTGTTACCTGCTCAGAGCTAATACCATGACTCCAAATATTTGCTAGATTTAAAAGGAAAAATCATTTTAAGAAAATACTAGAAATGGAAAAAATTTTAGATATGAAAAACATTAAAATTTTTAATTAAATATAGTTTATTTACAGTGTTCCTTCAATTTCTGCTGTACAGAAAATTGACTCAGCCACACACATACACACACACACACTTTTTTTTTCATACTACACTCCATCATGTTCTAACCTAAAAGACTGGACACTGTGCCCTGTGCTATATAGGACCCTATCACTTATCCATTCTAAATGTAGTAATTTGCATCTATCTTTGTGTTTACCAGGGAGGAGGGGGAGAGAGTATGATGAAAAATATTTTTTACTTATTTATTTTTATTTTTGTTTTTATTTTTATTTTGGGGGGGGCTGCACCCATGGCATATGGAACTTCCCAGGCCAAGGGTTGAACTGGAGCTGTAGCCTTAGTCCTACACCACAGCCACAGCAATGCCAGATCCAATCCACATTTGTGCCTACACCACAGCTTATGCCAATGCTCGGATCCTTAGCCCACTGAGCGAGGCCAGGGATAGAACTTGCAGCCTCATGGATACTAGTTGGGTTCATTACTATTGAGCCATGATGGGAACTCCCGGAAAACATTTTTTAAAAGCATATAGTAACCAACAAATTTCTCAGTGCCTATACACGTTACCTACATGAGGTAATCCTCAGGCAAGGGGGCGCAGCCTGGGAAGGTCAAAAGCATTTACAAGCCAGTCCAGAGGAAGAGCACGAAACACAGAAAACACTTTCTAAATCTCAAAAACACATACCTGAATTATTATTGCCTGAATTACTATTGCTTGGTAACAATTCAACTTGTTCTTTTGTTTGAAAATGATACAATATGTTTGAGCATGTTTCTGCTCATATTCTGAATAGTCTTTGATATTTAAAAAATTTTTATTAGTATATTGATTTATAGTGATCTGTCAATTTCTGCTGTACAGCATAGTGACCCAGCTACACACACACACACATACTCACACACACACATATTTATATACATTCCTTTTCTCATACCATCTTCCATCATGTTCTATCTCAAGAGATTGGATATGGTTCCCTCTGCTGTACAGTGGAAACTCATCACTTATCCATTTTAAATGATAGTTTGCACCTACTATCCCCAAACTTTCCATTTATACCACTCCTTCCCTCTTCCCCCTTGGCAACCACAAGTCTGTTCTCCCTATTGTGATCTGTTTCTGTTTCTTTTCTCTTCTTTTTTTTTGGCTTTTTGCCTTTTGAGGGCCACTCCCGCAGCATATGAAGGTTCCCAGGCTAGGGGTCTAATCGGAGCTGTAGCCGCCGGCCTACGCCAGAGCCACAACAACACCGGATCCGAGCCACGTCTGCGATCTACACCACAGCTCATGGCAATGCCGGATGCTTAACCCACTGAGGAAGGCCAGGGACCGAACCTGCAACCTCATGGTTCCTAGTCAGATTCGATAACCACCGAGCCACAACGGGAACTCCTATTTCTTTTTTGTTTTTGTTTTTATCTTTTTGCCTTATCTAGGGCTAGCCTCTCCCGTGGCACCTGGAGATTCTCAGGCTAGGGGTCTAATCAGAGCTGTAGCCACTGGCCTACACCAGAGCCACAGCAACGCGGCACAATGGAAACTCCTGTTTCTGTTTCATAGATATGTTCATTTGTGCCATATTTTAGATTCCACATATAAGTGATATCATACGTTTTTTGTCTTTCTCTTAACTTCATTTAGTGTGAGAATATCTAGTTGCATCCATGTTGCTGCAAATGGCATTATGAAATAAACTCTTAAAAAAAGACATCAGCTCCAACAATAACCTTCATTAAATAGTATCAGGTTCCGGAGTTCCCGTCGTGGCACAGTGGTTAACGAATCCAACTAGGAACCATGAGGTTGCGGGTTTGATCCCTGGCCTTGCTCAGTGGGTTAAGGATCCGGCATTGCCGTGAGCTGTGGTGTAGGTCTCAGATGCGGCTCGGATCCTGCGTTGCTGTGGCTCTGGCGTAGGCCGGCGGCTACAGCTCCGATTAGACCCCTAGCCTGGGAACCTCCATATGCCGCAGGAGCGGCCCAAGAAATGGCAAAAAGACAAAAAAAAAAAAAAAAGAAAATAGTATCAGGTTCCTGAAGATAAGTATAAGATAAAGGGTAAATATTACATTTACCATACCACCTCTAGCCAAAATGAATCTTCATGATAATAGATTATGTTTTATTCTTCTCACCTAGACTATTTGACCTTGTAAAATATTGCCTTGGTTTGGCAGTGATGAAATCGTCCTAAGGATCTGGAGGGTTTACCAGATAAATTCTCTATTGTGCACATTGTCTGTGTTATTGTAATGATAGGTTAAAAAACCCATTCTCAAAAAATGGACATAAACTTTTGGCCTTTTCTAATTAGTCTTCTGGCGATGATACCACAATATAACAAGAGAATAAAAGTGCTTTCTAGGACTCCATTTTGCTTTCTCTTTAGAAATCTTTCAGAACAACTTTCCTTTAAATATGAAAAACTTTGCTTTCTTCCTCATAAATATTGAATATTTATGAATGTCTGGGGAACAAATCTGACTAGCACCCCTGAGGATGCATGTTGGATCCCTGGTCTTATTCAGTTGGTCAAGGATGTGGCATTGTTGTGAGCTGAGCTGTGGTGTACGTCACAGATGCGTAGGCTGGCAGCTATAGCTTGTATTCAACCCTTAGCCTGGGAACTTCCATATGCTGTGGGTGTGGCCCTAAAAAAAACACAAAACAAAAAACAAACCCACAGTATCTGCAAAGCACAATAAAATGCAGTGCAACAAGTTATGTCTATAATTTCTTCCAAAATGTGTTTCCATTTATTATAATTTATTTATTCCTCACAACAAACTTTTAAAAAATTATTAAAATGTATTTATTTATTTGTTTGTTTATTTTGTGTTTCTTAGGGCTATACTTGCAGCATATGGAGGTTCCCAGGCTAGGGGTCAAATCGGAGCTGTAGCTGCCAGCCTACACCACAGCCGCAGCAATGCGGGATCCTTGAACCCACATCCTCATGGATACCCGTCTGCGGGGAGCTGAGAAGATGCAGGAACTCGAGAAAAGGACCTTGCCTGACAGCAAAAAAAACCTGAAGGCAGGTTCCTAACCAAGGAAGGAAGCTCACCTGAATGGTACATGCCAAATGTGGGCCTCTGGTCAGGATGAAAGCCTGCCTATACGGTACAAGCCGAGGGCAGGCCTCAGGTTGCACGGCTCTCATTTTGATGTTGATGGGGAAGAATTGGGGCTTTCCTGGGAAAACAATTTCCATGTTTGTGCCAGAGAACATGGATTGTTTCTCGGGTGACCTAGTCTTTCCTGTTGTTTTATTTGTTATTCAGTTTTCCTCAGTCTTTCCTGATCATTTGCTTATTATTCTTATTTTCCATTCTTATTTCCCTGTGGTGATTTGTGATTTAACAAAATTGCAACAATAATATAATAAGAATTTCATCCTGAAGGACTTTCCCCTATTTAAATCCAACTTAATTAAAACATAGTGTTTATCTACTAACTAGTTATACAGTAAACTTTAGAGTTAGGATTTTAATGAGGTTCATAGAAGTTAAACATATATTATTCTTGATCAGAAGACACCTAGCTATGAGTTATAGAAGCTTTTTAGTGATAGCTAGTTAAGTTGGTTTATATTTTCTTACACTGTCTCCCTGCCATAACACTTTAAATATAAACACCAGTCTAAAAACAAGATTTGTGAATGCCAAATTCTTGTGTCTGTGACCTCTTCAACTTGTGGAGACTGGCTGGCCATGGGATGATCTGTACTGAGTCTCCTCCTTTCCACATGATGTATTGTACCTAATTGCCCTTAAATTGTACTCACTAAATTTAGTTAAGATAAAGATCTTAGAACGTGATGTATAGCTGCTGTACCATGTAAAAGTTAACCAATGTACTTTTAACACTATGATGTAATCTGTAGTGAAAAACTGTCTATATAATCAACCACTTATGCCAATAAAATTTGAGCAGTCCAGTGCCCTGAAAGAAAGGACAAAGAGGCTGTCTCCTTTGCAAAAGCTGATGCTCGTCCATCTCCTTCGGGGAACGTGTACACTCCCTGGCCGCCGGAGCTGGCCTCTGGCACCAGTCATGTTGATTAACTGCTGAGCCATGATGGGAACCCCAAAGTATAGCTGATTTAAAGTGTTGTGTCAATTTCTGCTGAACAGCAAAATGACCCAGTCACACATGTACACACATTCTTTTTCTCATATTATCTTCTGTCATTGTCTATCCTAAGAGATTAGATAGAGTTCCCTGTGTAGTAGAGTAGGACCTCATGGCTCATTCATTTAAAACTCACAACAACTTTTTAAAAGTAAATATTAACCTCATTTTTCAGAGGAGTAAACATGTTGAGAGAGATGAATTTATCTAGCTCAGGGGGAAATTGGGTGGAATTAGTAGACAACAGTGAGGACATTTGAATTCAAGTTGACCTTTCTCCAAAGGCAGCATCCTTATTGCATCACTTTAATCTGACCTCCAGGTTAAAAGCAAATCAGTAAGTTGAACTACTAACATATTGTATTTTGGTTAGAAAGTGTTGGTAATTGGGATCTGCTTGCTCCTCTCCCAGGAGACAGTGGCCAGTCACCAAACTGGGTCCCTGCTGTGTACCAGTGTTGGAGTGAGGTTTTGATTATATCCACTAGATCTTACCTGGTATGTGGCTCAGTTCTTTCATGTCAGGCTGAGCTAGATTCAAGGCTGTCAGTGGCATCTGGTAAGAGTTGGCCGTTCATGGGAGTCACCAAGTCAGGTTAATATTTGGTAAGGATCATGGAGTTAAGCCTGAAGATAAATATTTTCCCACAGCAATTGACGCAGACTGATGGCTGCACTGTGAAAGGAATGGAAAGTGTACACTGATGAACTTTTTAGAGGCCAGGTGGATAATGGTACATCAAAATGTGAAATGTGCATGTACGCTCTGGTCTGACAATTTTACTGCTGGATCAGAGGAGCCTATAGGCTGAAGCTAATATTCCCCTACAAGTGAGGCACATCCCATTTGTGTGCTCCCCTGGTTGGCCCAGGAACTGGGAGCAAACACTATTCCTGACCCTGGTAATGTGCCCTGCGCTGGTCCCTCTATTACTTCTGGGGGATGGAGGAGGTTCTCTCCCCTGCCTCAGACTGTTTCTTCATATGTTGTGATTAGGACGTGGCTGAACATGCATAGGTTTCTTCTTCAGGCTCCTAGGGCTCTCTCTGCACTGCTTGCTTCTCCAGCTCTTTGACCTCCATATCCTCAACTCTGGGAGAACTTGCCCTTCGGGAAGGAAAATTTCTCCCTCCTGCACCAGGGCCTGGAGACTTTTCTTGCACAGGTTTGATTCCCAGCACAGCATAGTGGGTTAAATGATCCGGCATTGCCACAGCTATGGCACAGATCACAGCTGTGGTTTGGTTTAAATCCCTGGCCTGGGAACTTCCATGTGCCACCGGTTCCGCCATTAAAAAATAAATGAATAAACTGGGTAAAAGCAAGAGTAATAATATATATCATTTTCTGTAGGACACCTACTTACAATTAGTTATTGTAAGTTAATTAACAGCATCAACAACATAGCTCTAACTCAAACTCCCAATACTTCACTTGTATATTTTACATTTTAAAAAACTATTATTTTGTCTTTCTGACCATCACTACATACAGTTTCACTATAGCCACCACATATATGAAGATGATGAAGTTCTTTGCAATACATTGCCTAAGAGATGTGGATTCTTTTTTGGGGGGGGAGACTCACACCTGCAGCATATGGAAGTTCCCAGGCTAGGGGTTGAATCAGAACTGCAGCTGCAGGCCTCTGCCACAACCATGGCAATACCAGATCTGAGGCTTGACTGACCTACACTGCAGCTCACAGCAATACCAGATCCTTAACCCACTGAGTGAGGCTAAGGGTCGAATTTGCATCTTCATAGATGTTAGTTGGGTTTTTAACCCACTGAGAGCCTTAACAGGAACTCAAAGATGTGGATTCTTTATAATTAATACATGTTCTAGACAATTAAGTGCCTGGGAGTAAGAGCAAGGCTTAATATTTTTTTTTTATCTTTATACCAGCCAGTAGCCCCTTAACCAGAATAAATATTGTGATCTAATAATAAAATAGAGAATGGAATAAACTCATAGGGGAGAAAAAAATTACAATTTGTCCTCTACACTACTAGCTGACAATATCTCAAGATCAAATACATGTGACTATATAGCCCTTCATTTTCTTTTTTTTTTAAAATGATTTTTATTTTTTTCCATTGTAGTTGGTTTAGTGTTCTGTCAATTTTCAACTGAACAGCAAAGTAACCCAGTCACACATACATATACGTACATTTTTTTTTTCTCACGTTATCCTCCACCACGCTCAGTCTCAAGTGACTAGATATAGTTCCAGGTGCTATACAGCAGATCTCATTGCTTATCCATTCCAAATGCAAAAGTTTGCATCTATTAACCCCAGATTCCCAGTCCATTCCACTCCCTTCCCCTTCCCCTTGGCAACCACAAGTCTGTTCTCCAAGTTGATGTATTTCTTTTCTGTGGAAAGGTTCATTTTTGCTGTATATTAGATTCCAGATATAAGTGATATCATATGGTATTTGGCTTTCTCTTTCTGACTTACTTTACTTAGTATGAGGGTCTCTAGTTCCATCCATGTTGCTGCAAATGACATAATTTTGTTCTTTTTATGGCTGAGTAGTAGTCCATTGTGTATGTATGCCACATCTTCTTACTCCATTCATCTGTTGATAGACATTAAAGTTGTTTCCATATCTTGGCTATTGTGAATAGTGCTGCAATGAACATGCGGGTTCATGCATCTTTTTCAAAGAAAATTTTGTCTGGATAGATGCCCAAAAGTGGGATTGCCGGGTCATATGGTAGTTCTATATTTAGTTTACTAATGTACCTCTACACTGTTTTCCATAGCAGTTGAATCAGTTTACATTCCCACCAACAGTGTAGGAGGGTTCCCTTTTCTCCACACCTTCTCCAGCATTTGCTATTTGTGAAGTATTAATGATGGCCATCCTGACAGGTGTGAGGTGGTACCTCATAGTAGTTTTGCCTTCCATTTCTCTAATAATCAGTGATGTTGAGCTTTTTTTCATGTGCTTGTTGGTCATCTGTATATCTTCTTTGGAGAAATGTCTGTTTAGGGTTTTTTTGCCCATTTTTCAATTGGGTTGTTGGATTTTTTGCTATTGAGTTGTATAAGTTGTTTGTATATTTTAGAGAGTAAGCCTTGTCAGTTGCATTTTTGAAATTATTTTCTCACATTCCCTAGGTTGTCTTTTTTTTTTTATGATTTCCTTTGCTGTGCAAAACTTGTCAGTTTGATTAGATCCCATTGGTTTATTTCTGCTTTTATTTCTGTTGCCTTGGGAAACAGACCTGAGAAAACATTTGTAAGGTTAATGTCAGAGAATGTTTTGTCTATGTTCTCTTCTGGGAGTTTGATGGTATCTTGTCTTACCTTTAAGTCTTTAAGCCATTTTGAGTTTATTTCTGTGTATGGTAAAGGGTGTGTTCCAGTTTCATTGATTTACATGTGGCTGTCCAGTTTTATCAGCATCACTCACTGAAAAGACTGTCTTTTTCCCATTTTATATTCTTGCTTCCCTCATCGAAGATTAATTGACCATAGGTGTCTGGATATATTTCTGAGTTCTCTATTCTGTTCCATTTGTCTGTCTGTCTGTTTTGGTACCAGTACCACACTGTCTTGATGACTGTGGCTTTGTAATATTGTCTGAAGTCTGGGAGAGTTATGCCTCCTACTTGGTTTTTGTTCCTCAGGATTTCTTTGGCAATTCTGGGTCTCTCATGGTTCCATATAAATTTTTGGATTGTTCTAGTTATGTGAAAAATGTCATGGGTAATTTGATAGGGATTGCATTGAATCTGTAGATTGCTTTGAGTAGTATGGCCATTTTTAAATATATTAATTTTTCCAACCCAGGAGCATAGACTATCTTTCTATTTCTTTGAATCCTCTTTAATTTCCTTGATTAATGTTTTATAGTTGTCAGCCTATAAGTCTTTCTCCTCCTTGGTCAGGTTTATTCCTAGTTATTTAATTCATTTCCTGGAGGTTTGATTAGGATTTCTCTGTTAAACTGACATGTCTCCAACTTTAGGGTTTGAGCACCTGGAAATGGGTTTCAAATATGGAAATACAGAAGTTCCCTGGTGTCTCAATGGGTTAAGGATCTGGCATTTTCACTGCCGTGGTGTGGGATGGATGCCTGGCCTGAGAACTTCCTCATGCTGCAGGTGCTGCCAAAAAAATTGGAAGTTTTACATGCATGTGTCTCATATTTGACATAAAATTCCATCAAATTTAGAATGTTTATCCAGTTTAGAATGAAGCATTAAGGACTCTATTACATTAAAATTAAGATAAGATCCTTAGACAAGACACCATGAAGTATTTCCTTTTGGAATGGGGTTATTATCAGGAGAAACCAAGGAAGGATTGGCTCAGAACACTTTTTTGAAAAGTTCTTGTAAAGGACAAATAAAATTTTCTAACATTTTTCTGGACAAAGAGCTTATATTTAACCATTGAAAGTAGGCAAAACTGCTAAGAATGGGGGAATGGATCCTGTAAACTCTAACAGTAAGCCACTAGACATATATGTTATGTAAATGAATAAATAAATGTAAATACTTTACAACCATAGTATTTTTGAACTTGTGTTTCAAGACTTAGGGTGACTTGCTCTGTTTCTGTCACTTGCAGTCTTATTTACCACTATTCCTACTCATTGCCATCTTCCAAATCCCCTCATACTTGGCCCTTTCCAATTCTTCAGCCCATCTGGACCCTCCTGGATTCATTTACTTTCTTTTCTGGCCTGGACATCATGATAAATTACCTCAACTATTTCTGTACAAGCATGATCAGCTCCTTACTCCACTTTTCCTTTCAATTAACATGATTTACCAGTCCCTAGCTCTGAATTGAACCCAACCTCTTTTCTTTTTTTCACCCCAGAGTGGAGAAATAAATATAAGCATTTGGGTTGAAATAACAAATTTATAGTTTTCATCCCCATTTGGGCCTCTTTAATCTTCTACCTTGTTTCTTTTAAAGGGTATTTTTTTTCAACCTGCAAGCTCTCAAAGATGAAAATCTTTTTGTTATTTATCCTGGTTTTGGCTTAGAACTTCCATATGTCATGGGTGTGGCCATAACATTTTTAAAAAATATAGATTATGCTCTATTTAACATTATTATAAAATATTGTCTATATTCCCCATGCTGAACAAGATATCCTTGTAGCTTATGTATTTTATACACAGTAGTTTATGTCTCTCAGTCCCCTACTTCTATCTCACCCCTTTCCACCTCCCTCTCCCCACTGATAATCACTAGTTTGTTCTCTATTTCTGTTAGTCTCTTTCTTTTTGGTCATACTCCGTTGTTTCATTTTTTAGATTCCACATATAAGTGATAATATACAGTGGTTATTTTTCTCTGTCTGACTAATTTCACTAAGTATAATACCATCCAAGTCTACCCATGTTGTTGCAAAAGGCAAAATTTCATTCTTTGTCATCACTGAGTTATCTTTGTTACCCATTCATCTACTGAGGAACACTTGGATTGCTTACCCATCTTGACTATTATAAATAATTCTGCTATGAACATTGAGGTGCATATATGTTTTTGAGATAGTGTTTTCATTTACTTTGGATAAACACCCAGAAGTGGAATTGCTGGATTGCATGGTAGTTCTATTTTTAGTTTTTTTGAGGAACCGCCATACTGTTTTCCATAGTGGATGTACCAATTTATATTCTCACCAGTAGTGTAGGAGGAGTCCCTTTTCTCTATATTCTCACCAACATTTGTTATTTGTTGTCTTTTGTTGATAGTCATTCTGGCATGTGTGAGGTGATATCTCATTGTATTTTTGATTTGCATTTCCCTGATGACTATTGACGTTGAGCAAGTTTTCATGTGCCTCTTGGTTACCTGTATGTCTTCTTTGCAAAAATGTCTATTCAGGTCTTCTGCCCATTTTTTAATTCAGATTTTTTTGGTTTTATATTTAACATTGAGTTGTATGATCTGATTATATATTTTGATATTAATCCCTTATCAGTCATATCATTTGCAAATATTTTATCCCACTCAATAGGTTTTTTTTTTTGACCTGTCTAGTACTTTCTTTTTCTGTATAAAAACTTTTAAGTCCCATTTATTTATTTTTGCTTTTGTTTCCTTTGTTTTAGGAAACAGAGCAAAAGAAAAAAATACTATGATTTATGTCAAAGAGTGTTCCATCTATACTTTCTTCTAAGAATTTTATGGTTTCCAGTCTTACATTTAGATCATTAATCCATTTTGTATATGGTGTTAATATACATATATTTTGTCTTTTGTCCTTTTAGGGTCACACCTACAGCATATGGAGGTTCCCAAGCTAGGGGTCCAATCGGAGCTGTTACTGCTGGCCTACGCCAGAGCCACAGCAATGCCAATCCAAGATACAGTGGCAACCTACACCACAGCTCATGGCAATGCTGGATCCTTAACCCGCTAAGCAAGGCCAGGGATTGAACCCACAACCTCATGGTTCCTAGCTGGATTTGTTTTCACTGTGCTGTGACAGGAACTCTGGTGTTTGTATTTTTTAATTTTTATTGTAATATAATTTCTAAGGGTTACTTTCTATTTGCAGTTACTACAAAACTTTGGCTATATTCCCTATGTTGTACAATACATTCTTGAACCTATGTTACACCCAATAGTTTGTACCTTCCATTCCCCTACCCCATATTGCCCTTCCCCCATGTATATAGTGTTAGATAATATTCTAATTTCATTCTTTTACATGTAGCTGTCCAGTTTCTCCAGCACTACTTATTGAAGAAACTGTCTTTTCTCCATTGTATATTCTTTCCTACTTTGTCATAGATTAATTGACCATGAGTGCATGGGCTGAATTCTGGGCTCTCTATTCTGCTCCATTCATCTATGTGTCTGAAGTCAGGGAGGATGATTCCCCCAGCTCTGTTCTTCTTTCTCAAGACTGCTTTGGCTATTCAGGGTCTTTTGTGGTTACATATAAATTTTAGTATTATTTATTATAGTTATGTGAAAAATGCCATGGGTATTTTGATAGGGAATACATTAAATCTGTAGACTGCTTTGGAAAATATGGACATTTTAACAACATTAATTCTTCCAGTCCCTGGACACAAATATATTTCTGTTTCTTTGTATTGTCTTCAATTTCCTTCATGAATATTTTATGGTTTAAAAACAAACAAACAAAAACACTGGAGTTCCCATCATAGCTCTATGGTTAACGAATCCGACTAGGAACCATGAGGTTGCGGGTTCAATCCCTGGCCTTGCTAGTCGGTTAAGGATCCAGCGTTGCCATGAGCTGTGGTGTAGGTTGCAGACACAGCTTGGATCCTGCATTGCTGTGGCTTTGGAGAAGGCCAGTGGCTACAGTTCCAATTAGACCCCTAGCTTGGGAACCTCCATATGCCGCGGGTGCGGCCCTAAAAAGACAAAAGACAAAAAAAAATATTTTATGGTTTTCAGAATGTAGGTATTGTATCTCTCTGGTTAAATTCATTCCTATGTATTTTATTCTTTTTGAAGCAGTTTTTAATAGAATTGTTTTCTTGTTTTCTCTTTCTGGTAGTTCCTTTCTAGTGCATAGCAAAACAAAAGATTTCTATATATTAATTTCTTATATCTTGAAACTTTACTGAATTCATTAGTTCTCATAGTCTTTTGGTGGTGCCTTTACAGCTTTCTTTTTTTTTTTTTTGTCTTTTTACGGCCATAACTTTGGCATATAGGACTTCCCAGGCTAGGTAGCTGCAGCTGCTAGCCTACAGCACAGCCACAGCAATGCAGGATCTGAGCCTCATCAGCGACCTACACTACAGCTCATCCTCAACCCACTGAGAGAGACCAGGGATCAAATATACATCTTCATGGATACTAGTCAGGTTCATTACCACTGAGCCACCATGGGAACTCCCATAGAGTTTTCCAAATATAGTGTCATATCATCTGTGACATGTTTTATTTCTTCTCTTCCAATTTGGATGTCTTTTACTTCTTTGTCTTGTCTGATTGCTCACATTAGGACTTCCAATACTATGTAGAATAGAACTGGTGAAAGTAGGCATCTTTGTCTTGTTTCTGATTTTTAGAGGAAAAGTTTTGTCTTTTCATCGAGTTTGATGTTAGATGTGGGTCATTTTTCGTATCTTAAAAAAACAGCTCTTGGTTTTCTATCTATTGTTTTTTGGTCTCTGTTTTTATTATTTCCTTTCCTATTCCTCTGATCTTTATTATTTTCTTTCCTATTCTGACTTTGGGCTTTTTTTGTTCTTCTTCATTATAATTCCTTTAGAAGGTAGTTTAAGATGTTCATTTGCGGTTTTTCTTGTTTTGTAAACCATGCTTACATCATTATAAACTTCCTTCTTAGAGATGTTTTTGCAGTATCATAGATTTTTGTGGTGTTGTGTTTACATTTTCATTTGTCAGAAGATATTTTCTGATTTCCCCTTTGGTTTCTCCATTGATTTATTGGTTTTTCAGTAGCATGTTGTTTTGCCTCTGTGTGTTTATTCTTTTCTCATTTTTCTAGATTCATACTACTGTGGTCAGAAAAAAAATGCTTCATATAATATATATTCTCTCTTTTTTAACTTGTAACAAATTTTATTGGGGTATAGTAGATTTATAATGTTATGTTAGTTCTAGGTACACAACAAAGTAATTCAGTTATATGTAAACATATGTAATTTTTCAGATTCTTTTCCCATATAGGTTTAAAGAATATTGAGTAGCTCCCTGTGCTATACAGTTGGTCCTTGTTGGTTATCTATTATATATTTATATATATATATAATATATAGTGTGTGTATAATATATATACATATATATATATATATATATATATACAGTGTGTATATGTTAACCCCAAACTCCTAATTTATCCCTCCACCCCAGTGTTTACCCTTTGATAACTATAAGTGTGTTTTCAAATTCTGTTTGTTTCTTTTTTATAAATAAGTTCTTTTGTATTATCTTATTAGATTCCACATATAAGTGATATAATATTTTTCTTCCTCTGACTTATTTAACTTAGCATGAAAATCCCTAGGTCCATCCATTAATTTCTATTCTCTTAATGTGTGGAGGCTTGTTTTGTGTCTAAGCATGTGATCTATCCTGGAGAACATTCCATGTGTATTTGAAAGGAATGAATATTCCTTGGTTTTTGGATGGAATGTCCTGTAGATATTTATGAAGTCCAATTTGTCTGTGTCATATAAGATGACTGTTTACTTATTTATTTCTTTTTGTTTGGATAATATGTCCATTGATGTAAGTAGGGTGTTTAAATCTATTATTTTATTCTTGTCAATTTCTCCTTTTATGTCTTTTAATATTTTCTTTGTATATTAGGTGCATATATATTAATGAGTGTTATGTCTTCTTATTGTATTTATCCTTTTATCATTGTATGATGTCCTTTTTTTGTCTCTCCTTATAGATTTTTTAAAAAGTCTATTTTCTCTAAGTATCACTGAACCTGCCTGCATGTCATTTTTATGTCTTTAGCTTCAAGAGTCTTTTGTAAGAAATAGATAGATAGGTTTTTTTTTAATCCAATCAGCTACACTATGTCCTTTGATTGAAGCATTTAGTCCATTGACATCTAAAGTGATTATTGATAGTTGTATACTTATTGCCATTTTGTTACCTCTTTTATGTGTATGTGGTTTGTGTTGTTTTCTTTTGGTTTTCTGTTTTTTCTTCTACAATTTCTTCCCTTGTGGTTTGATGATTTTCTCCAGTGGTATGCTTGCATTCTTTTCTCTCTAGTTTTTGTGTATCAACTTTTGTGTAGGTTTTGGATTTGCAGTTTCCATGGAGTTCGTATATGTTAACCTGTAATTATATCTACTTGTTTCAAATTGCTAGTTATTTCAAGTTCATTCTAAAATATCTACATTTTTTTACTCCTCTTCCCCACACTGTTTTTCATGTCGTATTTCACATTTTCATGTACATCCATTCACTATTTAATACAGTTATAGTTAATTTTACAATTCATTGTCTTTAAATCTTCATAGTAGCTTATTTAAGTGGTTGATCCTCAGCCTTTATTATATATTTGCCTTTACTAGTGGGATTTTTTTTATTATTCAATGAATTTATCACATCTGTAGTTGTATAATGATCATAACAATCTAATTTCACAGGATTTCTATCCCACAGCCCAAACACATCACCCCACCTCCCAAACTGTCACCTCCAGAGACCATAAGTTTTTCAATGTCTGTTAGTCAGCATCTGTTCTGCAAAGAAGTTCAGTCTATCCTTTTTTCAGATTCCACATGTCAGTGAAAGCATTTGATGTTGGTGTCTCATTGTATGGCTGACCACACTTAGCATGATAATTTCAAGGTCCATCCAAGTTGCTAAAAATGCTGGTATTTCGTTCATTTTAATGGATGAGTAATATTCCATTGTGTATATATGTACCACATCTTCTTGATCCACTCCTCTGTCCATGGACATTTAGGTTGTTTCCTTGTCTTGGCTATTGCAAAGAGTGCTGGAGTGAACATCGGAGTACATGTGTCTTTGCGAGTCATGGTTTTCTCTGGATAGATGCCCAGGAGTGGGATTGCTGGATCAAATGGTAGTTCTATTTTCAGTTTTCTGAGGAATCTCCATACTGTTTTCCACAGGGGTTGCACCAATTTACAATCCCACCAACAGTGTGCTAGGGTTCCTTTTTCTCCACACCTTCTCCAGCACTTATTGTTTGTAGACTTTTTGATGATGGCCATTCTGGCTGGTGTGAGGTGGTACCTCATAGTGGTTTTGATTTGCATTTCTCTAATAATGAGTGATACTGAACATCTTTTCATGTGTTTTTCGGCCGTCTGTATGTATTCTTTGAGAACTGTCTGCTTAGATCTTCTGCCCACTTTTTGATGGGGTTGTTTGTTTTTTTGGTACAGAGCTACAGAAGGTGTTTAGAAATTTTGGAGATGAATCCCTTGTCAGTTGATTCACTTGCAAAGATTTTCTCCCATTCTGTGGGTTGTCTTTTTGTGTCGTTTAGGGTTTCCTTTGCTGTGCAGAAACGTTTAAGTTTGATTAGGTCCCATTTGTTTACTTTTGTTTTTACTGTCATGACTCTAAGAGGTGGATCTGAGAAGATGTTGCTGTCGTTTATGTCAGAGAGTGTTTGGCCTATGTTTTCCTCTAAGAGTTTTATAGTGTCTGGTCTTATATCTAGGTCTTGAATCCATTTGGAGTTTATTTTTGTGTATGGTGTTAGGGAGTGTTCTCATTTCATTCTTTTCCATGTGGCTGTCCAGTTTTCCTAGCGCCACTTATTGAACAAGCTGTCTTTTCTTCATTGTATATTCTTGCCTCCTTTGTCATAGATGAGTTAGCTGTAGGTGCATGGGTTTAATTCTGGGCTTTCTAGCCTGTTCCACTGCTCTGTATTTCTGTCTTTGTGCCAGTTCCATATTTTTTTGATGATTGTTGCTTTGTAGTATAGTCTGAAGTGCTGGAGCCTGATACCTCCAGCTCCATTTTTCATTTTCAGGATGTCTTTGGCTGTTCTGGGTCTTTGTGCTTCCAAACAAACTTTAAAATAGGGATTTTTTTCCCTATAAATTCTTGCTTGGATTTCCCATAGTGGCTCAGTGGTTAATGAACCTGACTAGGAACCATGAGGTTGCAGGTTTGATCCCTAGCCTCGCTCAGTGGGTTAAGGATCTGGCGTTTCCATGAGTTGTGGTGTAGGTCACAGATGTGGCTCAGATATGTCATTGCTGTGCCTCTTGTGTATGCCAGTGGCTACAGCTCCGATTAGACCCCTAGCCTGAGAACCTCTATATGCCACAGGTGTGGCCCTAGAAAAGACAAAAAAAAAAACCAACAAAAAAAGGGCCGAAATAAATAAATAAGTAAATAAATAAATAATTCTTCTTGTTGTAGCCTTTTCTTTTGCAATTAGAAAAGACCTTTTAACACTTCTTTTAGGTAAATTCAGTGTTGATGAACACAATTTTTGCTTGTCTGAGAATTTCTTTATCTCTCTTTCAATTCATAATAATAACCTTATTCTGTAGAATATCCTAAGTTGTAGGTTTTTCCCTATAACACTTTAAATATAACTGGCCACTCCTGATAAATCAGCTGAGAACCTTATGGTATTCCCCTGTATGTGACTCTGTTTTTGTCTTGCTGCCTTTAGAATTTGCTCTTTAACTTTAAATTTTGCCATTTTAAATGTGATATGTCTTGGTGTGCATCTCTTTGTGTTCTTTTTTTGGGTCTCACTGTACTTCCTGTATCTGGATATGTTTTCTTCTTTAGATTTGTAAAGTTTTCAAACTCCTCCTTCTGGCACCTGAAAATGTTAGTATGCTCAGTGCCATACCAGAGATCCCTTACATTGTCCTCATTTTCAAAATTTGTTTTTCTTTTTCTTATTTTGATTAGGAGATTTCCATTATTTTATCTTCCACATCACTCATGGATTCTTCTGTATGACCTAGTATGTTCTTAATTCCTTCTAGGGTGTTTTTTATTTCAGTTATTGTACTCCTGAGTTCTGACTGGTTGTTTCTCATATTTTCAAGTTTCCTTTTAAAATTCTCACTTTGTTCATTTATTCTTTACACAACTTCAGTTATTATTCTTACTGTTAATGTTTTCAACTCTTTGTCTTGTAATTGTTTATCTTTGTTTCATTAGTTCTTTTTTCAGGGGTGTTTTCTTGTTCTTTCATTTCAAAACAAACAATTCTCTGTCTTATTAATCGGTATAACTTTATCTGTCTCTATGAAATTAGGTGGAACAGTTATCTATCCTGGTATTGAAGGTGTGTCTTTGTATAGGAGTATCCCTAGGCAGTTTGTGTGTCCCCAGTGGCTTTTGGTGGGATCCGAAGTGAGCACAGTTCATGTCTTTCCTCAGGTTCTGGTAGATATCACCTTGACAGGAAGTAGGGATGCAGTTGGAGGGACTAGAGCCAGGGTCAGGTGTGAGCCACAGTTTCTCCTTTGCTCAGTGGCCATCAGCACCATATCAGGTGCACAGGCAGGTCAAAAGTTGCTATAGCAGAAGCCCTGAGGGTAAGGTCCCAAGTGATTCCATTCCTTCTAAGTGTTTATTCTCCTTATTCCCAGGAATGGCAACTTTTCCTCAGAGGAGAGCAGTGATGAAGTAAGAGGGGCTTGAGCAGTTTCTCTGCAAAGACTGAGGTAGGCACTAGAACAGGTCTTGCATACCAGTCAGGGCCTGAAGACCACTTCCATGTGTACCAGTACTAGAAACCCTCACCCTGTTCAGTGGCAGGGCTGTATCTGAACTAGGTCCATGCCCCCAAATGTACACTCTCCTCCACAATGGCAGCCTTTACTGTAGTGAGGAGCTGTACTGGAGCTAAAGGGACTGGGAGACATACTTGGGCTATTGCCGGAAACCAGCCAGAGCCCCAGGAAGTTTTGCTTTTTCTTTGTGCATTGTTTCTGGGAGTGTATGCACTCTTTACAAGCATAGCATAGGTTTCTTGTAGCCCTCCTCTAAGCCTCACTGGTTTTGAAACCAGCCAAGGGGACTCGTCTGTCTTCCTGGTGTCAGGTCCCAGGCCTTGGGTGCCCGATATGTGGTTTGAACCCCTCACTCCACAAGGAAGATCTCTGGGCCCTTGTAATCCTCCTCCTCTACTGCACCCCCTCCCACAGGGACATGTCCTGCTCTGATGTTTCTCCTCCCTCCTACCCAGCTCCATGTGGCTCTTTCTTTAAAGCCTTGGTTGTGCAAGTCTTTCTGCCAGTCTCCAGTTTTTTTCAGTGAGAACAACTCCACATGTAGATGTATTTTTAGTGTGTTCATTGGAGGAAGTGAACTCCACATCTTCCTACTCAACCATCTTGATCTTCCCTTGAGACTACAGTGGAGCCTGTATTAGGGTGCACTTAACTATACAAAACAAAAAACAATTAATACAAAATAGCTTAATCAATAAGGAAACATATGTTGACACATGAAAAAATTTCTAAGAGAGTATAGCCTACGGGATACCGTGGAGGCTGTATTAGGGTGCATTTAACTACACAAAACAAAAAACAATTAATAGAAATTAGCTTAATCAATAAGGAAACGTATGTTTTCACATTAAAAGAATTTCTAAGAGAGTATAGCCTATGGGATAATTTGATACAGTGACTCAAATATCATCGAAGACCCATTTTGTTTTTACCTCTCCGCTATCTTCTTTGTGTTACATTTGCCCTTAGGCCAGCTCCACATGGCCCCAGGTAATTCCAGGAGATTCCAAGGATCACATCTAAATATAATAATATCCAGAAGACTTATGGATGGTCAACAGTTGCATGAAAAGGTGCTCAGTATCACTAATCATCAGGAAAATGCACATCAAAACTGCAATGAGATATTGCCTCACTCTTGTCAGAATGGCTTTTATCAAAAAGAGAAGAAACAAGTGTTGGCCAAGTTGTAGAGAAAAGGGAGCTCATGGGCAATACTGGGGCGAGTGTAAAGTGGTGCAGCCACTATGGAAGCCAGTATGGAGGCTCCTTAAAAAATTAGAAATAGAACTACCATATGATCTAGCAATTCCATTTCTGTGTGTTTATCCAAGGTGAAAATATTAACTCAAAAAGATATATGTACCCTATGTTCATTATTCCTATGTTCATTATTCAGCATTATTTACAAAAGCCACAATACAGAAGCTTCTGTCCATACAGATAAATGGAGAAAGAAAATTACATATACATATGTAATGTATGTGTGTGT
This sequence comes from Phacochoerus africanus, assembly GCF_016906955.1. Classification (NCBI taxonomy): domain Eukaryota; kingdom Metazoa; phylum Chordata; class Mammalia; order Artiodactyla; family Suidae; genus Phacochoerus; species Phacochoerus africanus. The sequence continues at coordinate 47,228,969 of NC_062553.1, read as the reverse complement.
GTGTGTGTATTATTCAGCCGTAAAGAAGGAAATCTTGCCATCTGCAATAACATGGATCATCTTTGAAGATGGGCAAAATGAGTGAAGGGAGGGGTCAAAAGACACATACTTCCAGTTATAAAATAAATAAGTCATGGGGATGTAATGTACTTCATGGTGACTATAGTAATACTGTATTACATATATATATGAAAATGGCTAAAGGAGTAGATCTTAAAAGTTTTTATCACAAGGAGAAAATTTTGTAACTAATTGTGGTGATGGTCATTAATTTATTAACTTGTGATTATTTCACAATGTATATGAATATTGAATAATTATGTTGTACACATGAAACTAAAATAATGTTATGTCAAATTACTTCTCAATAAAAAGCATATATTCTCACATAAAAATAGCCAAATCAATATTCATAATAGCATTTTTAATAATAGCCAAAAAGTGGAAACAACCGGAATGTCCAATAACTGATGAATGGATAAACAAAAATAGTATATCCTTAGGATGAATTGGTATTAGTCCCATAAAAGGAAAATAAATAAATAGATAAATAAATAAATAAACACGATAATGTTCCAAGAATGAGATAAACCATCACTTAGCATACCTCCTTCTTTAACATGTTAAATATTTTCCTTCCTCAAAGAACACTAACTGACTCTCCTAATATCTCATTGACTAGTATGACGTCATATGATTTTTCTTAAACTGGTCACTGGCAAGGGATTTCCCTACTTAGTTTAGACCTCTTGTTTAAGAGCACCAACAACAGAGATTACAGGGCACGTTATCAGGAGCTGTCTCCATTATCTGATCAAATTTATATAGATTTTCTTCCCTTAAGACTTTGAACCAGTGATTGTTTTAGCTGACAGATTTTATTCATTAACAAAATGAGATGAAAAATAATAATAGAGTCAATTCAGTAAACATTTACTGTCTATGAACAAAGGGAAAAGCACTATTGTAGGAAGGAATAAAAATATGAATAAGGCATAGTCTCATTAGGTATCTCATCAGCTAGTAGAGGATCTGACATAATACAAACTTCCATAGAAGGTGTACTTTGTCATACTGGGAACAGATGCAGTGAGACATCCTTTCTAGTGAGGTCTGTGCTGAAGAGACCATTCCACCTGATGCTCTAATGGATGCCCATGTAAACCCATAGACACCTGGTACTCAGCAGGTTTGAAGAAAATATTTCTTCCAGTCTTGCCCTGAGCAGAGCACTTCTTCAAATAGCTACCTTCCTTTTCACACCCTAACCTTAGTCAGACACCCTCCACGAGCCTGATAATGTTTTCTTCTCTAGCCAGTTCTGCGGCAGATGGCACTTTTCAGGTGCTCTGGAAGAATGAGTCAGGATTAGCTGCCATTTCTGGAAGATAACAAGGCACCTGTTCTTTAAAAGTGATTCTGCTCTTGAAATAGAAGCTCAGATTTCAATAAAAAATATCATATGGAAGAGTGGGAGCAGGGAACCTATAAAAATTCTCCATGCTTTAAAAGAATCAGGTGGAAGTAAAAAAGAAGAAAAGACTTTACTGGATAGTTTTGAAGGACTAGCTTATAACTGAACTAGCATATCACAGGACTAGGTTAAAGCAAGGCAACTTTGGTTCTGCCTACCATACTGCAAGGCACCAAGTAATTTTCTTCCAGATGCTCTCAAAGTCCCTCCATAAATGCCTATATTTTTAAAAGGAGTGGACCTTACTGACATTAATTGATTTTTTTTTAATGCCTTAGCTTCCCTGTGAAAATCTCTCAGACATGTCAAAAACATTGACAACAAGCCTTTATGGACTAAATCTATAAAAATCCCTTTATTTCTACTTCTATTAAATCAAAGCTACTTTACTGAGAAGGTAGGTCTGTAATCCTGTCTTATCAGCCGACACTAACCAAGTGCTGTTAAGTGGTGCTCAGGGGATGTTACACTGAAGATCAAAGGGCCACACAGGGCTCATCTGTAAGCTGCTCTTTGAAGTTCCTCCCTGCCCTGATGTTTCTCTGGTAGATTGGGGTATATCACTGTCTTCACAGGTCACGTCCTTCTACCATTTCAAACACACAGGACAATAAAATCCCAAACCACTAGCTCTGTTTTAAATCTAAAATCTATTAGTTTTTATTGTCAAGCAAGGCATGTTTATTATAGAAAAAGTTAAAAAAAATACAAATAAGCAAAAATGAAATACATTTTAAATGCTTATAATTCCAACTACCCAGAGCAATTCTTGTTAACTCTTTGGTATACACATGGTCCCAGACTTTTCCATATACAAAAAAGCCCCCCCAAAACAAAAAACCTAACACTATGTATATTGTTTTGAATCACAATATTCCAGACAGCATTCATCTAACATACACACTTGTTCAGCAGCCTTTTTTCAAATAGCTGCATAGTATTCCACTGCATAGATATACATTCATATCATTAATTTATTTAGCAAATTGTCACTATTTTATAAATACATATAGATATGTCTTCATTTTCCTATTAAAAACTGCATGTCAAGGAATACATCTGGTACTAAGTATTTATGCATCTTTTTAATTATTTCCTCAGGGGAAGTTCCACAAAGTCATATATGAGGAACACATTTTTTTTTTTTATTGGTTGCTATAAGATCTTCTTGGGAAATAAACATTTTCCTTGTGGTTAAAAAAATCTATATTTTAAAACACCAGATTTTTCCATACTCTTTCTTATTTGTTTTAAAAAACAAAGAGTAAAACAGAGTCATAGCATATTTGATAGAGCTATGTTTCATGATTAGTGATTTATTTTCCATTTTAAAGTCATATACTTTAAAAAGATCATTGAAATTGGTTACAAGAAAATTTATATATATTTGTACAGAAAAATCATTTTAGGTAAAACAGAGGTGAGAAATCACACAGAGAAAAAAGTAACTGCGTACGGAAGTAGCCATGAGTTAATGTTCAGTTAATTTTAATATTCTTACAGCTAAGGTGAAAAGAAAATATTGCAGGTGAGAAAATTCTCATTGTCTAAGAAGCGCATCAATTCAAAAGAGTCAAACTTTTTTTTTTTTCCTGGCAATAGGGATAAAAACATGTATCCCATGGGTCTTTATTTAAAAAAACTTATTATGAAATTTTTTCATTCAACATTTCTTATTCAGAAAGATGAGGACACAATGTTAAATTTTATTTCAGGAAAAACATCTTTGTAGGAAAAGCTAATATAGTCAAGTAGATGATATAACTCACCTAGAGGGACTTATATTCATGGTGCCAGTGTGGCTTCTTTCCAGCATCTCTCATTTTAAGAAGAAATTGGCAGGATCTGAGAGTTCCCTGGTGACTCGGTGGGTTGAGAATCCATCATTGTCACTGCCGTGGCTCGGGTTGCTGCTGTGGTGTGGGTTTGATCCCTGGCCTCAGAACTTCCCCGTGTCTCAGGTACAGCCAAAAATAAATAAATAAAACCTATCTGAAAAATGAAATGAAAAAACCTCCTTTGATTTGTATAGTCTCTGTAAACTAGGTACTATTACCATTAAAAAAAAAAGAAAAGAAAAAAAAAAGAAATTTACAGAATCTTAATAAGCTGGGGACTTTGGAAGTGCCTGACATCAGTATGAACACTTACCTCAAATCTCTGAATTTATTCAAAAGCTTACTAAGTTGAGCCCCATAGAGCAAGACGCAGGTGACTGGGTCTGGAAATATTTAAAGGCAGCTTTTATTGACACTGCACTGCCTTGACCGTAGAGGAATTTTAGGATAGTTTGGGTAGAGTGAAGTTTGCCAGCTCAGAAGTCCTCAGGTGTTACTGAATGCAAAATGGGGCCAGGCGTGAAAAGTGGCAAGCTGGAGATGCCTTATGTTAGTAAGAAGAGACTAAAACATAGCTTTCTTTTATCTCCATTTGAGGTATATCAGAACACCATCTTACCCATCTTGGTTTTGGCAGGCGTATTGTAAAGAATTCTCAAGCCCTAGAAAAGTCCCTGAGCTGTTTTAGCTTCCTTTATTCCTTAGTTTAGCCTTTTTTTTTTTAATAATATAAACAGTCAAAGTGAAAGATAGCAGTATTGAGGAACAGAATAAATGTAAGCAAGAAGCAATGACTTTTAACCTCACTCTAAAGTCAAGGCAAATATTTCTGGAAAAATAACCCAAGGGGAAATCATCTTTGAATAAAGATTTTCTAAGGTTCAGTTTTTTGTGGAGTTGCATGCAAGCATTCTAGGCTTTCAACACTTCAATTAACAAATTAATCATTAAACATGTGACTTATTTTTAAAACTGTAAAGGTTTTCTTTAAATGAGATTAAAATAAGTCCTAGTCAAGTTAGTACACAATGATGGCTCTACAGTCCCTTTAGAAAAAGACTAAATAAATTCACAGGAAAAGAAAAACACTTAATGGAGTTTCACTTGTGGTGCAGCAGGTTGAGGATCCAGTATTGTCAGTTGCTGCTGTGGTGTGGGTTCAGTTGCTGACCTGGGAACTTCTATATGCTGCGAGTGCAGCCAAAAAAAAAAAGAGAAACACACTTAGCACAGAACTTTCCTTATTGTCATCTTTGCCTCTATCCCAATTTTTTTCAAGAATCCAGATTAGAGCTGTTTGATGCTTTAGCTACTAGCCATGTGATACCATCTATATTTATATTTAAATAAAAATTAATTAAATTAAAAGTTCAGCTCCTGTGTCCTATAAGCCACATGTTGAATGCTCAGTGGCCACCTGGGTCTGCTCCGTACCTAGTTGGATGGCACCTATCTAGAACAATTTCATCACGAAAAGTTCTTTTGAACATCTGAGGTCTAGATAACATAAAAAACTATTGAAGACTTGTAAAGAAAATTACATAGAAACTTGCTGGGGGAAACAATTTGCTTATAAATATACCTGCTGACTGAGGAGTCTCAATTTGTTGGAGTTTAATTACGAAATGACTTTTTCTTCTATGCTCACTAGCAATCTTGAACAAATTTGCTTTTCCAGCTGGGTGATTACAACTTTAACAATGTCTTAATTCCATAGTCATTTTCAGTTACTAACACAATCTTGGTACCAGTAATTAAGACTTCATGCTACTCATTTTCTTAAAACTATAAACTCACACTTGAGTCAAAGCTAGTTCCCTCTCTTACCCACACAAACTTTAGTCTTTGAAGTGTGTGGGGAGGGTCTGTCCCTAAGAAACCTCCTTTTCTTTCTTCATATAGATATTTGCTACTTTGGAAACAAAGTGGAGATGGGAATGAGGGTGACCGTGTTTTTCCATGACTGTCTCCACAGTATTGGTTGGGAGGGTCCCTGCCTTCTTTCTAGTTTAGGCTGATTCCATCTGGTGGTGGCCTCTCCCTATGTTGACGGCCTCTTCAGAAGCGATGTGCATGTGAAGTTTCACTCTTGACCTCTCTGTCTGAAATAATCCCAGTGTCTAAGTGTTCCCAAAGGTTAGGTTCTTGGCTCCTCGCAGAAGAAATTCAGAAATGAGACAGAAATTGAGAAAGAAAAGTGAGGATTTACTTAAGTGAGAAATACATCTCTTAAAAAAGGGCGGCAGAGAGGCGAGCAGCTGTCCTGTGTTTCTCTGGTACCAGTTATAAGAGGCATCCAGTTTCATGGGCGAGATATTTACTGGGAAGGTGGGGTTTGGGGGGTCCTTTTCCTTGATTTTCATCCCAGCTTTACCTTCCCGGCGGGGGTGGGGGTGGAGGGATTTTGGTCCTTATTTAGCTTTAATGGGACGTGTCATGCATCATGGGAACTTCTTAACGGCATAGCTAATTCTATTATAATTTATTATAATGAGGGAATAATGAGCCGAGAGAAGATTTGCCCCTTTTTCCACTTTTCTTGGTCTGCCTCCAGGGCATTTACCCCAAAATGTGTGGTTTCTTGTCAGTCCGGAGGTTCCTGCTTTTCTTTGTCTGCCCATAGACATGGACGCTGCTGTTTGCATGATGCCTGGTTTCCTGCCTTTTGCGCCTCCCCCCACCCGTCTCTGCTCATACCTAGCTATCTACACAAGGACCCCTCCAAGTGGCAACTTGTTTCCTTCAACTTCACCATGACACACCTTCAAACATCAAGAGAAACAGTCAAGCACATTCCTCATTTCCATTGTGAGAGAGGAGAACTGAAAAGAGACGTGGTGAGGAGGAAAACCCTTTCTTCTACCCACTTAGGTTAAGTACTTGGGTGGCTGAAAATTAACCTAACAAAAGGCAGATTTAACAGGAGAAACAAATGAAACAAACAATTCTCATTCATATTTATGTGCAGAGGAGTTCCCAGAAAAGAAGTGGAAATCAAAGAAGTGGTTAGACTCAAGGGGTTATATACCATTTTTAACAAAAGAGAGGGGGCTTGGGCTTTTAGGGACAATAAAATATAGGAAAATGGCTAGGAAATATATAGAGGAACTAATGGAAGATCAGGACTATTTTAGTAAGATTGTTTAGGCAAAGTCATCTTGGTGTCAACTCCATCTTCAGTGATAAGAATTGCCTTCTCACCCAAGTAAGGGAGGGAGGATTGACACCTTCCTCAAAGAGAAATTTATGCCCTGCTTTTAGGCAGATAAAGGGAAGAAAGAGAACTGTACCTTCATCTATTGATTCTCAGTTGCCTTCAGCTCAAAATAGTCCTTTTGCCAAAGTAGCATATTTAAGGGGTGGATGTTCTGATCCTCTTCAGTTTCTACGAAATTGATTTTGCAAAAAAAAGTGACTTTACCTACTCTGTTGGTTTACCCATGTTTCCCACTCTGAATGAAATAGTTCTCAGTGTGCCCCTGGATATCTTTTTTTTTATGTCCTGCTTTTAGGAAGGTAAGGGGGAGGTCAGAGACCTCATCCTATGTTTATTATTTCTGGAATGCCTTTGGCTCAAAATAATCCTTATACCAAAGTGGCATGTTTGGGAGTAGCATCTTCTAATATCTTTCAATAGCATTCATACTTTTAGCAAGAGAAAAGTCTGTGAATTCTGCAACTAAGTAAATATCCAGAGGATCAAGTTGTCAGTTTCCACTTTATAAGACACTCCAATCTTCATGAGGATTTTATTGAAACTGACTCACTTGGCTTTATGGATGGAAAAGCATCTTTGTCTCCTCCTCCAAGGACAAGGGAGGGAAGAACCTCCAGCCATAAATTGGGAATGTTCTTCCTCCCTCAAGTCCGGGACAGCATGAGGAAATGGGGGTTGGGCAGGGGTGAGTGGAAAAGAGAAGGTAACGAGTTGGGACAAATGCCATTTTTAAGCTTGGGCAACTCTTAAGGGCTTAGGGAGACTTAGTGCCTTGTGTCTTCGGCTTTGGGTTTCAGCCACAATTCTGAGACAAGGAGAAAGTCCAATTCTACTTCTTCTTACATATGCAATAGATATTAAAGTCAGCCTTAAATTTATGCTTTAAATTTTCCATCTAGCCATAATAATGAAGATTTTTAGTCATGTGGAGGTATGTTCCTGGACAGTTTTCAAGTCAAAATAAATAAAACCACTTGCCTTTTGATACTTTTTTTGTAGTTTCGAATTTTCTGTTTGCAACCAACCCAAGAGTAAAAGACTAATTGATCTGGATCGAGAAACAGCATAACCAACCAGTTTCTCACAGTGAGAGGTCATGAGACAGAGCCAGAGGATGGCTGAGAATGAGGGCAGTCAGTTCACAGGAAAGGAGAGCCCAGTGCCTACAAGTTCTACCTGAAAACCTGAGGACTGCCCCTGAATTATAAATACTTCCATCTGAACGAATCAATGCTAATATAGTAGTTGAAAGCATGGGCTTTGGGTCAAACACCTGAGCTGATAGTTCATCTCATATTAACTCTGTGAACTTAAGTCAGTTGCAGAATTTTCCTTTTTTAAAAAAAGTTTTATTGAAGTATAATTGCTGTGATATACAATGCTGTGATAATTTCTGCTGTACAACAAAGTGATTCAGTTATGCACATACACTATCCATTCTTGTTCAGATTCTTTTTGCACATAGACCACCATAGGATATTGGGTAGAGTTCCCTGGGCTATACAGCAGGTCCCTGTTGGCCAGTCATTCCATATACCTCAGTGTGCATGTGCGAATCCCAAACCCCCAGTCCAGCCCTCCCCACCACCGGTCCCCTTTGGTAACCATAAGTTTGTTTTCAATGTCTGTGAGTCTCTTTCTGTCCTGCAAAGTTCATTTTTATCTTTTTTTTTTTTAGATTCTACATATAAGTGATATCACATGATGTTTGTCTTTCACTGTATGTCTATAATTTCACTTAGTATGATTGTCTTTATGTCCATCCATATTGCTATAAATGACATTATTTTATTCTTTTTATGGCCAAGTAATATTCCACTGCATATATGTACCACATCTTCTTTATCCATTTCTCTGTTGATGGACATTTATGTTGCTTCCATGTCTTGGCCATCATAAATAGTTGAATTTTCTGAACATCAGTGACACCTTGATAGCAGGTAGCTGGGAAGGTAATATGTGATAATACAAATTCTGGGCTTGCATTATGCTTAAATAGTTACTAAATTTCACAATACATTCTAATAGAATCAGAATTCATGAATTATTTAAAAGTATATGAATTTGTTTCTGTTTTGTGTATCAGTTCGTTTGCATCAATTTTTTTTCAGATTCCATATATAAGTGATAGACTTATAGACTTTGAAAACAAACCTAGGGTTACTAAAAGGGGAATGGTAGGGGGAAGGATGGATTAAGGGTTTGTGATTGGCATATGCACACTATTGTATGTGGAATGGGATGGTCAACAGGATCTTGCTGTATAGCACAAGCAACTCTGCCCAGTATTCTGTGATAACTTATATGGGAAAAGAAACTGAAAAAAATGGATGTGTATGCATGTATAACTGAATCACATTGTTGTAAAGCAGAATTTATCAAAGTATTGTAAATAACTATACTTTGATAAAACTTTAAAAAATGAAAAAAAGAATTATTTTCGCATTCGCATCCCACTTAATGGCATGCTAATAAAAGAGTTTTAGAGATTAAAAAATTGTATGTTTTGTACAGCATAAATAGCAAGTTGATGGCTTGGCAGCTGTTAGAATTTGTTCAGTTTTCATTATTTGATGAACATGAGAAATAAATCTATTCTTTTGTTAGAAATAGTAAAAATGTTCCAAATTTATTAAATAATTAGTTAAAAATTTTAAAAAAAGAATTCATGAATTATTTCAAGGGCTTTAGAAGGAGGAAGAAGAGGAGGAAAAGGAGGGGGAGACTTTTAGAAAAATATTTGACAGACTAGGACTTCCCATCATGGCTCAGACAACTGGTGATCAGTAATGTTACCATTTTCCACACATGTACTGCTCATTCCCCATTGCTAGATTGTGCTTTGTAATGTGATTTTTTGTGTGTGTGTTCAGGTACCATATCATTTTTTGGCATAATATTCCATTTATTTATTTATTTACATCTGTACCCGCAGCATATGGAAGTTCCTGGGCTGTGGTCAAATCAGAGCTGCAGCTGCAGGCCCATACCACAGCCATGGCAACACTGGCTCAGAGCCACATCTGCTACCTATGCTGCAACTTGAGGCAATGATGTATCCTTAATGAGGCCAGGGATCAAACCCACAACCTCATCGACACCATGTTAGGTCCTTAACCTGCTAAGCCATGATGGGAACTCCAAGATTTATAGTTGTAATAATATATTTATAATTATTTCCAATAACCAATTTTTTTTCTTTTTTAAACCTGGAAACAAAATCTCCTAGAACAACCAAACCCCCCAAAGTTAATTTGAGCCCATGGATATGGCTTTTTTGATTTTTATTTGTGAAATCAGAAATGTAATTTTTTGTTATAAGGGCAAGATAAGTAACTAATCAGACAAACCGGTGGATTTTTTTTGAAAAAAATATAGCATATGCTTTCTTAAAAACAAAATGAACTAACACATGGGCTATAATTAATGATTCTGTATATACTGCTTTCCTTTCTTTTTACTTTACAAATTTATGTTGTGCCTAAACTGGAGAGAAAGAGGAGGGAGTAGCGCCCAGGCTATTGGAGAAGACACTGAATTAGAGTTGCATCTGTGACCTACATCGAAATTTGCAGCAATGCTGGAGACTTGACTCATTGAGTGAGGCCAGGGATTGAAACTGAATCCTCATGGAGACTATGTCGGGTCCTTAACCCACTGACACACAATGGGAACTCCATATGCCTTTTTTAGAAAGTCATATTACATTTATCCTGATTGCTTTGTCCATAGGAATCACTGAGATCAAATGATTTTTGAAATACATATCTCTTGGAGTTCCCGTCGTGGTGCAGTGGTTAACGAATCTGACTAAGAACCATGAGGTTGCGGGTTCGCTCCCTGGCCTTGCTCAGTGGGTTAATGATCCGGCGTTGCCATGAGCTGTGGTGTGGGTTGCAGATGTGGCTTGGATCCTGTGTTGCTGTGGCTCTGGCGTAGGCTGGTGGCTACAGCTCTGATTCGACCCCTAGCCTGGGAACCTCCATATGCCCAAGAAAAGGCAAAAAGACAAAAAAAAAAAAGAAGTACATATCTCTTTTTATGCAAAAGAGAAAGTCACAGAGATTCAGGTCACCAAATGTTACATAAGAACAAATTTAATAAAATTAGCCCACCATATCCGTGGGTTCTTCATCCACAGACTCAACTGACCACAGATCAAAAATACTCCATAAATTTTAAAATTTCAGAAAGTTCCAAAATGCAAGACTTAAATTTGCCATGCCTGCTGGCAACTATTTACATAGCATTTGCATTGTATTTACAACTATTTACATAGATTTACATCATATTAGAAAGTCTAAGTAATCTAGAGATGATTTAAAGTATATGGGAGGGTGTGCAATTTTGGAAGCATATGTAAAGACTATGACTTTTTTTTTTTTTTTTGTCTTTTTAGGGCCGCACCCTCAGCACATGTAAGTTCTTAGGCTAGGGGTCGAATCAGAGCTGAGGCTGCCTCTCTACACTGAGCCACAGCAACACAGGATCTGAGCCACGACCTGTGACATACACCACATCTTACAGAAATGAAGGATCCTTAACCCACTGATCGAGGCCAGGGATTGAACCTGTGTCCTCATGGATAATAGTTGGGTTCATTACCACTGAGTCACAGCAGTAACTCCCAATAAGCAACTTGAGCATCTGTATATTTTGGTATCTGAGTGGGGGGCATTTCTGAAACCAATCCCCCTGGATATTGAAGGACAACTGTACTAAAAAAAAAAAAAATCTGTATCTGTTTTTACTTCCCATCCATTCACTATTTACAGCAGCACTAGAATAAAGGGAAATCTTTTTGCTGAAAAAAAAAATCAGAAAGCAGAATCATCTTTTTAAAAATATAAGTAAAAAAAATGAACTCATTTTCAAATTCATGTTAAAACTTTAACAAAATTCTGTAAGTTGAATTTGGGTGGTTGTTAGAGTGGAAAGTCAAAGAAGAGACAGGAGGCTGGAGACTTCAAGTGAGTTTTATTGACCAATAGATGGATAGGAGCACTGAGAGAAAATTCAGGCTCCCCACCACTCAGGGAGCAGTTAGTTATGCAGAAAAGGCATAGTTTTTATTTTTATTTATTTATTTATTTATTTATTTATTTATTTTGGGGCCACAACCAGAGCATACGGAAATTCCCAGGCTAGGGATCAAACTGGAGCTACAACTGCTGGCCTACACCGCAGTCACAGCAATGCCAGATCCGAGCCATGTCTGTGACCTACACCACAGCTCATGACATCTCTGGATCCTTAACCCAATGATGGAGGCTGGGGATTTAACCTGAGTCCTCAGTGGATACTAGTCGGGTTTGTTTCCACTGCGCCACAATGGGGAACTCCAGGAGTTTCTATTTTTAGCACAAATTTGTTCTTGGGCTAAGTCAGTATTCAATGGTTAGGGGAGGCCATCTCCTTAGGAATGTGGGTAATAGTTTGGGGTAGAAGGAAGTTGTAAAGAAACATCCCATGACAAATGACCATTTAAGTTTAACTGGTCTCCAAGGCAGCTCATTGTTGGGAGACGGAATCAGCCTTCTAGATTGTAAGTATGGTTAGATTTTTGGTGGCCCCTAGCAAGTCATATCTGATTCCCCACCTAGGAGAAGTTTTATATGAGAAGACAGTGGTGAGAAAGTAATATAGGCACTTCTATGGACTGAATTCTATTTCCCCCACTTTTATATATTGAAGCCCTCATCCCCAGTGCAATGCTGTTTAGAGATGGGACTTTGGGATGATAATTAGGTTTAGATGAGGTCACAAGAATGTGGCCCTTGTGATGGGATTCTGCCCTAATAAGAAGGGATACCACAGAGCTCTTTCTTCCAAGTCCAGTTAGGTGAGGACGCAGAGAGCCAGGGGCCTCTCCAAGCTAGGAAAAGTGACCTCACCAGAATCTAGCCACACTGGCACCCAGATCACAGATCTCAGATCTCCTTGCCTCTAGAACTTTGAGAAATAAATCTTGGTTTTTAACTTAAGCCGCCCAGTCTATGGTACTTTGTTAAAAAGCCCAAGCTCAGATGGTATTCCACAAACTTTAATTATTAATGAAAGTGTTGATTATTTTGAAATAAATGAGTGTGTTTGTATAGAAATAAAGATGTATTACTTTGAGTGGCGTCCATGAACCCTTGGAAATAGGTTATAAGACAAAAAAGTGTAATATTCTAGCATAATTTATGAAGCTGAAAATAAAAAGAAGTGGCTGTTGGCTGCTGGCTCCCTTGCTAAGGCGCTTGTGAATCTTTGTGCTGACCATACAAAACCTTCTCAAACTGAGCACACAGCTGAGAAGGCAGAGGGGTCTCCATCTGAGACTAATTTGGAACTCACAGGACAAGCTGGTGGACAAATAAATTCAGTTCAAATATAAAAAGTGTATGCCTTCCTTACTGCTGTGAAAGACTCATGTAAAAATACCATACAAGCACGAAGTAATCACCTGCCAGCATCCAGACCAATTGGGGCCTCAGCACGCACCTGGGGGGAAGACAGGCCACATCACCATGCTCTGCTTACAACCCCAGCAGTGCCTCCCAGCCCTGCAGCAGCAAAGAGAGCAAAGCAAACTCATTTGAGCTCCAGGTAATCCATCTGGGGAAGAAGGACGAGCAGGTGTGGGGCTTAAATGGCAGCCGTGCGTTTGGACTGGGAGAACTGGAGGGGTGAAGTGGTGGAGGGTGTGGGGAGCTTCTGGTAGGCAGATGCCCTGGCCCCTTGAGGGGGTGGCTCTAAGGGTGGAGCTTCTCTACTGCAAACCTCTGCTTAAGGCACCATATCTAAATTCATTTAACTTTCAGTGCTTCTTGTGGGAAACATGCTTCTCTGCATCTCATAAACATTCTTTGGGGAAAAAAATCAGACTCATAAATTTAGTGACAGAAAATAATTTTTATCAAAAAACCCGAAGACTTTGCAGAAAAATTATTGCCTCAGTGGTCAAATGGCTTTCTGGCAGATGTGACTTAAATAACAAGGATGTGTCTGGGGAGCAGATTGTAAGAACTAGAGTGAAATAAAGTGTGCTTCTTCTTAAAGGATTGGCCATCACTTCTAACCAGCCTTTGCCCATGAGCTATGGTTATATTTGTCTACAGTGAATGGGCTCCAGGAAGTTTGACTCCTGGAACAAGGTTGGGTCACTCAGCAGATGTCCTCATGTAGAAGTGAGCCCTTCAGAGAAATGCCGATGCAACTGGAAACCATCCCAGGAAGACATGCTCTCCACCAACGGTTTGCTTGAATCCACTTGACCTCAAGCATTTGCTCCAACTTCACTAGCATATGTTTGTCATGGGGAAATAAAAAGAAATCTTCCAGATAAAAGTTCTGAGCATGCCTTGCCAAGATAATCCCTCACTAAATTTGTTTACACACTTTTACAGCTAACTAAAAGGCAGTTTATTATTTCTTTGGGCAAGTGGAGCTTCTTATTTTGGCAAAACAATCTGAAAGAGCTTTTTTTTTTTTTTTTTTTTTTTAGGGTTGCACCCGTGGCATATGGAGGTTCCCAGGCTAGGGGTCGAATGGGAGCTGTAGTCTCCAGCCTACGCCACAGCAACTCGGGATCTGAGATGCATTTGTGACCTACACCACAGCTCACGGCATCGCCAGATCCTTAACCCACTGGGTAAGGCCAGGGATGGAACCCCCAACCTTGTGGTTCCTAGTCTGATTCACCAGCCAACCATTGAGCCATGAGGTGAACTCTTTTTTTTTTTTTTTTAAGTAAACTAACAACATTTTTATTGCCTTGGGTCAGTAAAAAAATTAAGAGATTTGTTTATGTGTTGCTTCTATTACATTCTTCAATGAAATTCACAAACCAAACAGGAAGCCTAGGTTTATTAATCCATGACAGAGAACTGTCATGTCTAAAAATTTGGAAAACTTTTTAAAAAGTAACATAATTACAGTGATAGTAGAAAGCTTGCAATTACAGTGATAGTAGAAAGCTTGATTTCAAGTCAATTAACAGCATCACAGAGTGATATTCTACACAGAAAACTTACTTTCTATCTGCAGAGGAAGAAACAGAGAGACAAGAGGAACTTTCAAAGGGAAAAATGACCAGAAATTATCTTTAAATTCCAGCTGTCCGCACACATTGCTATGTCTGACATTAATTCTGGCTGAAATTTAAATGAATCTTACTAGAAAATTGGCAAAGTGGTCACATTAGAATAAAATACATCAACCATTATGTGTTTGACTTGTCCAGGAACCTGAACTTCTTTTGATATTTGAAAAGATAGAGGACTGAGAAAGTAGGGAGAATTGGTGACCAGGCACATTTGTTCAGAGATAAGACTATGTAAAGCAGATGGTCATGAAGGGAAGTGATGATGTGAAACCACTTAGGAGAATAATCAGGTCTACACTCTAAGAAAGTAGAGCTTGTTTCAAGAGACTTAGGTAATAATAGTTATGCTAAAATGAGATAAAATGTACAAGGCCCCTCAAATTACAGAACTGAACGCAGAGGCACCCTTCCCTCGGTATCAACATTTGACTCTTACTCTTCCTGAGTAGGCTCATCAAGGAGGCATCTCCAGGGCCAGTGCCACCCGATTCACATTCTGACACCCAAGCCATGTCCCTTTCATAAGCAGAACAAAGCTCCACCTCAGGGAAAGGCCAACAGGCAACCTTGAAAGAGCAATGGCTGCATAACAGAAGAGTCCTTGTCAATTCACAGCTCTTTCCAATCAACTCTGGTTAATAATTATCCTCCATATGTTTATCTTTTTGGAAGCAGTAACTTTCTACTTTCAGCCAAGATGGGGTAATAGATCAGAATTACCCTCTTGACTGAACAATCAAGACTAGCAGATAACGGAGTTCCCGTTATGGCTCAGTGGTTAGCATGAACCCAACTAGCATCCATGAGGACTCAGATTCCATCTCTGGCCTCGCTCAGTGGGTTAAGGATCCCCTTGCCTGGGAACCTCCATATGCTGCAAGTGTGGCCCTAAAAGGACTAAAAAAGACCAAAAAAAAAAAAAAAGACTAGCAGATAACCGAATCACTTTATTGTACAGCAGAAATTGGCACCATAGCGTGAATCAACTATAATTAAAAAAAATCTTTAAAGAAAAGAAATTATCACAATATTGTCAATTAACTGTACTTCAATACAACTTTAAAACATGAAAAAAAAAAACCACTATCCACTTCATATACTGGGGTCTCTCGCCTTCTGAGATGGTCCACATTCTGTCTGTGGAGTGTCTTTCCCTAAATAAACCTGCTTTCTCATTAAGTTCTCTGGGAAGAGCCTTCTTGCCTACCCTCTTTTATCCTTCCTATATCAATAAATCCACTTCTTGCCTATCAAAAAAAAAAAGACTAGCAGAAGATTGTTTATTTGAGAGTTTTCTTGTTTTCTGAGGTAAGATTGTATTACTATAAACTTCCCTTTCAGAGTTGTTTTGTTGTGTCCCGTAGATTGTAGATAGTTGTGTTTTTTGTTGTATTTTTTGATTTCCTCTTTGATTTCTTCGGTGGTTGTTTAGTAAAGTGTTATTCAGCACTTGAGTTCGTGTGCGTTTTTACAGTTTTCTTCTATATATGGGATAGATACTAACAAGATACAATAGCACAGGGAACTCTACTCAATACTCTCTCAAAACTTATATGGGAAAGGATTCTGAAAAGGAATGGATATACCTATATGTATGACTGATTCTGTTTGCTGTACACCTGAAATTAATATAGCATTGTAAATCAACTATGCTCTAGCAAAATTAAAAAAAATAGTAGTGAAAGAAATATTTGGAATAATGGTTTTAGAGACACCGAACTTCAGATAATTAAGGAGAGTGATGCTGAAGGGATGAGTAACATGTGACGCTCTGCCTGGTTGGGACCTGAGATTCTTAACCCACTGTGCCACAGAGGGAACTCCACTACCAAGTTTTTTCTTATGAACTTCTGATCATGTGTATGTTAGTAGGCGATTTTTGAATTCCATAGAAAATGAGAAATATTCTAAATTACTAATTAACAAGAAATGTATCAAATACAAAAATTTTTTAAAGAAAAATAATATAAATCTCAAACATTTTACATTTTCTGTTTGTACCCCTCTGTTTCAGCTGCCACCAGAATATTTCTAGATTTTTTTTTTCTTGGATAGAATTTTTAAGCCAACCACTACACAGGCAGTGGTATGGAGATGGCGAGATTTCAAAGGTTTTGGAAAATTCTTTGACTTAGGGTTTTTCTCTTCCAGCAATGATGTCAGAAATTCACTTTTTTCTCTACATGAACAAATCATACCCACATTTCAAAACCAGTTCAAATGTTACTTTCGCATAGACTTTTAAAATTGTTTTCACTGAAAGTAAGCTTTCTCTACATTTAGTGCCTACATCTGCATTCTCAATGATATTTTCCCCAGAGAAGTGAATACTGGCTGTAGGGGGTAGGTGTGAAAAATGCTTGGATAATTTATGATTCTCCAAAGTTCAACTATATCCCCAAGGTCTTATGACTAAGTATTTAATTTCATGGAGGGGGAGGCAATTAGGAACAGAGAGGCTGAAAAACATTCCTTAGAGGGGTAATAATGAACAAAAGTTTGAGAAACACTGCTGTATATTACAAAGTATATAAACTATTTGTATTTCTTCCTATCACTGTGAACTACATATCTCTAGTAGACTTGAAATGTGTGTGTGTATGCGTGTGTGTGTGCGCTCACGTGTGTGTGTGTGAGTGTGTGTGTATAACACTGTACTGTGTTCACCATTTACAATCAATAAAGTCTGTTAGCTCTTTCAAGGCAGGGTCCCTGGCTTATTCGTGGGTATGCTTTCCATGTGTAATATATTTTCCATGTGATCTAAAACAACTCATCACTGACCTTAATCTCCACTCAAACTCTGTGTCTTACAATCCCAATGTCTGGCTGCACCAATTTGCATTCTCACCAACACTACACGAGGGTTCCATTTTTTTCAAAATTGTTGCCAATGCTTGTTTGTTGGTTGTCTTTTTTCTTTTTAAGATTGAAAGTGTGGCATATTAATGTTCCTGGGCTAGGGGTCAAATCAGAGCTGCAGCTGAGGCCTACGCTACAGTCACGGAAATGCTGGATCCAAGCCGCATCTGCAAACTATGCTGCAGCTTGCCTTGGATCCTTAAGCTACTGAGCAAGGTCAGAGATCAAACCCACATCTTCATGGGTACTAGTTGGGTCCTTAACCCACTGAACCACAATGGGAACTTCTGTTGGTTGTCTTTTTGACCCCCAAATTAAAGAACTGATACACTTTCCACAAGTTTTAATGAAGCAGTGATTTCCCCCCCTCCATTATCACATATATCAGGTGTACATGTTTATTTTCCTCAATTATTTAATTTTTTTCTCCATTCCACCTGTTTTACCTGGACCAGCATTGGATAGTCTTAAAAACAAAGGCAAAAAAGTAGCAATAAAGCCTTTGTAATAAAAATGCACAAAGATATGTTCTGTTTTTGAAGGAGGCATTGCATTTAGGCTGTTTGTGCTGGTAACAAAATACCTTATCCTGGACCACTTCACAACATGCATTCATGTTTCACATTTCTGCAGGCTGAAAATTCTGAGATATACCACAAACAGATTTGACATCTGGTGAGATCCTCTTTCCTTATTCATTGATAACTGTCTTCTCATGGTGTCCCTCACATATGGGAAAGGAGTAGGAGTTTCTGGGCCCTCTTTTATAAGGGCACTAATCCCATTCATGAGGGCTCCACCCTCATGAACCAATCCCTCTCCTAAGGCCTCGCCTTCAAATACCATCACCTTGAGTTTCAACATGTGAATTTTGGAGAGGCACAAACATTCTGCATGTTTCAAGACCTTGGCACAGGGAAAGACCAGGAAGATATGGAAATATTCTGGGGCCTCTGACTTTGCCATGTGACATAATCCCCAAACTGCACTCCAGACACCAGAGCCACCAGAGAAACAAATGTATATAGCAGCAGTTAATAAACCTGGTGTCACACTAGAATCATCTGGGAAGCTTTGAATGATACCAAGGCCTGGGCCCTGCACCCAGTTATTCAAATTCAATGTATCAGGAGTAGTGTCTAGGTATCAACATTTTAAAAAATTTGTTTATTTATTATTATTATTATTATTTTTCTCTTTTTTAGGGCCGCACCTGTGGCATATGGAGGTTCCCAGGCTAGGGTCTAATCAGAACTGTAGCCAACAGCTTGTGCCAGAGCTACAGTAACGTGGGATCCAAGCCACATCTGTGACCTAAACTACAGCTCACGGCAATGCCAGATCCTTAACCAACTGAGCGAGGCCAGGGATTGAACCCTCAACTTCATGGTTCCTAGTCAGATTTGTTAACAACTGAGCCACAATGGGAACTCCAAAAAATTTATTTTTATTAAAGTATAGTTGATTTACTGTGTTGTGTCAATTTCTGCTATACAGTGAAGTGACCCAGTTCATTACACACACACACACACACACACACACACACACACACACACACATTCTTTTTCTGATACTATCTTCCATTATGTTCTGTCCCAAGAGATTGGACGTAGTTCCCTGTGCTGTACAGTAAGACCTTATTGCTTATCTGTTCTAAATGTAATGGTTTGCATCTATAACCCCAAACTCCCTGACCATCCCTTTCCCTCCCCCTTGATAACCACAAATCTGTTCTCTATGTCCATGGGTTTATTTCTGTTTCATAGATAGGTTCATTTGTGCCATATTTTAGATTCCACATATAAGTGATATCATATAGTATTTGTCTTTCTCTTTCTGGCTTACTTCACTTGGTATGAGAATCTCTAGTTGCATCCATGTTGCTGCAAATGTCATTATTTCATTTTTTATGACTGAGTAGTATTCCATTGTGTATATGTACCTCATATTCTTAATCCATTCATCTGTGAATGGACATTTATGTTGTCTCCATGTCTTTGCTATTATTAATAGTGCCCAATTAGACTCAAAATCTTTTGCAGAGCAAAGGAAACCATTAAAAAACCAAAAAGACATCCTGCAGAATGGGAGAAGATCTTTGCAAGTGCTATTGACATTTTAAAAAAGCCCACTTTGTGATCTAATATTTAGTCATGTCAGAGATCCACTGGTCTACAGCTGTGGAGATAATGAAATAGGATCCAAGCCAGAAATGACAGCTGCACAGGTCCAGACAGGTAGACAGAGAGAAAAGAGGGATCAGAAAACAGGCAGATGTTCTGAGATGAAGATTCTTAACCAGCCCTGACCAGTGTCCCTCATCAGCTAATCTCTGATGCTTGGTTATGAATCTGAGGGTATGTGGATTATACCAGGAGCAAGTAGCTATAAAATGTAGAATTACTAGATATTTATTTATTTATTTTTATGGCTGCACCTGTGGCATATGGAAGTTCCTAGGCAAGGGGCTGAATAAGAGCTGCAGCTGCAAGCCCACACCACAGCCACAGCAACACCAGATCTAAGCCGCATCTGTGACCTGCAAGGCAGCTTGTGGCAATGCTGGATCCTTAACCCACTGAACAAGGCCTTGGATTAAACTTCATCCTCAGAGACAAAGTTGGGTCTTTAACCCTCTGAGCTACCACCAGAACTCCTAGATTTTTTTTAAAGAGAAATCTGAAACACACTGATTTACTTAAAATATACTATATTAACATTAAAGTGACACATCAGTTCAGGACTTTTTTTTGGTACTTTTTTCCTTTTGGTTCCTTAAATTTAAACATTTTTGAAAAACAAATGCATGTTCATTATTTATAATTAAGTTTTATATTTTTTAAAAAAGTATGCACCTCTCTGCCTTCCCCCCCCCCTGGTGTCCATAGGCAACAATTTCCAACTTCCTTAGCTATTTTTCTGGTGTTTATTTCCATATTTCTCAAGGACATGTACCTGTAATTATCATTATTGATTGATTTAAGATCTTCTCTTGGAGTCCCTAATTTTTTAAAAATTTGATTTCCTGTTTTGGTAGATGGAAATTCAGCTGGGTGCACCCCCCTTCCCCTTCCTGATATAGTTACAGCAACACATCTTTAATTCCAGTTCTCACTGCTTGGTTCTGAAACTGCCTGACTCTCAGGGTCCCAGATGCTCAGGGCATTGCTCCAGGGTTGACTTAAGAATCTGCCTCTCGACAACAAGCCCCTTTTCCCATGCTCTCAGGGATCATTAAGAGACAGACAGCTTTTCCTCATAAAAACTTTAAAAAATTTTGAATAAACTCCCTTTTATTGCAGGATGGAACTATTATATACTTTCTCAAAAGATATTCTCAAGCATTTGTTTTTGGATACGCCCCCATTCTGAAGGGGGCTGTCTTCTATGCCTCAAAAGGAAATGACCATCCTTGGCATTAGCCTCCAATTATTCCAAAATGCCCACCATCCCCTTGGAATTGGAGCCATTTCCAGTGATCCCAGGGGGCTAATCCACATCCAGCCAAAAAAAGGCAAAGACAAATAGAGACCCAAGTGTCATTTGCAGCTGGGCATCATCAAAATAGCAGATGACCTTCCTGGGTGATTATGAAGCAAGAACCCCTCGTTTAAAGCTGCAGTTTCAGGCAGGTTTGTTTAAAAATGAGTTCCATCGCTTTATAGAAATGCCTTTATGCACTCTACTCTATACACATAGGCACATATAAGTGCAATAGTTAATTAAAGTGATCCAACAACTGCACATTCAATGTGTTTAGCATTCACTAAATGAAGTGAATGTTTTCATTTAGAATGTCTCTATCTCTTGAGGAGCTTGATTTTTTTCCCCCTCTGCTTGGACCAGAGCTGCCTCCTCCTCTTCTCTTCCAGAACATTTTCTTCTTCAAGGATATAAAGCTATGTGTCATGTTCTGGGTATGTGCTCCAGGTTTTTCTGGGGATTATAGCCAACAGGACCAAGCAACTCCACAGAGTGGTCATCTAGACCCAGAGGGAGACTGTGGTTTCTGACTTGGCTCTTTCTGGACAAGTCTCTCCCTCCTGGCATTGCCAGTTGAGATTTCAATAACTAAATTGTCACCATCACAAGTATGTAAATGGGATGAATTTGATTAAGGCTGGTGTTCCCTTTGTGCCAGAGAACAGATGCATCTCTTCTTCAAGGTGTGTGAGGATCCTGTAAAACTGCACACCCCTTGTCTTTGTCTTAATTCCAGCCCCCTATGTCTTCAACTTTCACATGGCAACAGCCTCCTCAGTGGATCCCTGCTGGAAGTCTGCTTGGTGATATCATTCTAAAGTGCTTTCAGGCAGAGTTAATTTCTCCATTTTCTTGTTTTGTTTTCATAACATTTTGACCATATCTCTGTAATGGTTCTTTTTAATACCACACTATAATTTATTTTCTTATTTTCCGATTCCTCTAGCCACTTGAGGGGAAGACCCATTTATTTTTTTTTCCAGAGTCATTTTATTTTATTGAGAATATTTGATTTACAATATCATATTAGTTTCAGGTGCACTGCATAGTAATCCAATGTTTTTATAGATCATACTTCATTTAAAGTTATTACAAAATAATATCTGTATATCCTTGTGCTGTAAAGTATATCACAGTTGCTTATTTTTTTATACATAGTACTTTATGTCTCTTTATCTCATACCCATGTCTTGCTCCTCCCCCTTTCTCTCTTCCCACTCTCTCTCTCTCTTTTTTTTTTCCCACTTTTTAGGGCTGCACCTGCAGCATATAGAAGTTCCCAGGCTAGGGGTCAAATTGGAGTTACAGCTGCTGGCCTACACCACAGCCACAGCAACACCAGATCTGAGCCATATCTGTGGCCTACACCATAGCTCACAGCAATGCTGGATCCTTGACCCACTGAGCAAAGCCAGGGATTGAACCAACATCCTCATGGATCCTAGTTGGCTTCATGAACCACTGATCCACAAAGGGAACTCCTCTCTTTTCCCACTCTTAACTACTAATTTACTCTCTATGTCTATAAGTCTGTTTCTGTTTGGTTATATACATTCACTTGTATTACTTTTTAAATTCCACATATAAGTGATAACCTAAAGTATTTGTTTTTCTCTGTCTGACTTATTTCACTAAGCATAATACTCTGCAGGTCCACCCATGCTACTGCAAATGGCACAATTTTATTCTTTTATATGGCTGAGTAGTATTCCATTGTGTGTGTGTGTGTGTGTGTGTGTGTGTGTGTATCACCTCTTCCTTATCCTTTATCCATTCATCTGTTGTCGATGGACATTTCGGTTGTATCCATATCCTGACAATTGTAAATAATGCTGCTATGAACATTGGGGTATATATAGTTTTTGAGTTAGTGTTTTCATTTACTTTGATAAATCCCTAGAAGTGGAATTGCTGGATAATATAGAAGTTCTATTTTTAGTTTTTTGAGGACTGCCATACTGTTTTCCAAGTAGTTATACAAATTTACATTTCCCACCAACAATGTAGGAGGGTTTCCTTTTCTCCACATCTTCACCAACATTTGTCATTTGTAGACATTTCAAACACAGCCATTCTGACAGGCTTGAAGTAATATCTCATTGTGGCCCTGATTTGCATTTCTCTGGTGATTAGTGATTTTGAGCATTTTTTCATATGCCTGTTGGCCAGGAAAGGGCTATTTCTTAAATAACTCTATGTTCATCATACCCAACTTAGTACCCGAAGTCAAAACAGAGGCTAATGTTGAACAAATTAATGTAAGAATTCTTAGACACATTGACTTATGCTACTTATATTGCCTAACCTATATTACACTTCAGAAGAGAGTAACTATCTTACCAAAAATGACCGTAGACTATCAGAGAAATAAACCAAGAGTGTTCAGATATGTTTTTGAGGAATATTGTTCTTCTAGGGAATTAAGGTCTTTCTTCTGCAACTGAGACTGAAAGAATAGAATATTTGTGTAGATATCTTCTCTTCTCCCACACTGGGCAGCATCAGAACCAATCTTTTTTGTATTTCCAAGGACATTCATTAGAGAACCAGGGGAAATATCTTTTCCTAGTTTGCCACTACTGAACTAAATATTTTTGGTTACAAAAAGAAAAACAATCTGATGCATAAGGCATGTTATAATAAAAAATGAGAGGATTGAAGAGGAAGGAATGCTCTCAATGACATTCTATGAAGCCACCATCACCCTAATACCAAAACCAGAAAAAGATGTCACCAAAAAAAGAAAATTACAGGCCAATATCTTTGATGAATATAGATGCAAGAATTTTTAACAAAATATTAGCAAGCTGAATCCACCAACACATTAAAAAGATCATTAACCACAACCATGTGGTTAACTCACTTCCAATTCACAAGGATGGTTCAACACATGCAAATCAAGCAAGGATGATACACCACATCAATAAAAGAAAAGTCAAAAACCACATGATCATTTCAGCAGATGCAGAAAAAGCATTTGACAAAATCCAACATCCATTCATGATAAAAACCCTTACCAAAGTGGTTATAAAGGAAAATATATCAACATAATAAAAGCCGTTTATGACAAACACACAGTGAATAAAATACTCACTGGTGAATAGCTGAAAGCCTTCCTGGTAAAATCTGGAACAAGACAAGTTTTCCCATTCTCATTTCTTCTATTCAACATAGTATTAGAAATCCTGGCCACAGAAATCCAACAAGAAAAAGAACTAAAAGATATTCAAATTGGAAGGGAAGAGATAAAATTGTCATTATATGCAGACAACATGATATTATTAATGGAAAATCCTAGTGACTCCACATGAAAACTACAAGAACTGATAAATAAATCCATCAAGGTAGCAGGATACAAGATTAAGATACAGAAATCAGTTGCATTTCTTTACACTAACAATGAGGTACCAGAAAGGGAATGTAAAAGAAAATATCTTTTAAAGTAACATCCCCAAAAGTAAAATACTTGAGGATAAACCTGACCAAAGAGGTGAAAGACTTACCTACTGAAACCATAAAGCATTAATAAGATTAAAGAGGATGGAAAGAAATGGAAAGCTATCCCATGCTCTTGGATCGGAAGAATTAATATTGTTAAAATGGTCATAATACCCAAAGCAATCTACAGATTTAATGCAATCCTTATAAAATTACCCATTACATTTTTCACAGAACTAGCACAAATAATCCAAAAATGTATATGGAATCATAAAAGACCCAGAATTGACAAAGCAATCTGGGGGAAAGGGGGAAGCAGGAAGCATAACCCTTCCAGACTTCAGACATATCACAAAGTTACAGTAATCAAAACAGCATATTGACACAAAAAACAGACATATGGATCAACGAAACAGAATAGAAAGTCCATAAATAAACCTAATTAATCTTTGACAAGGAAGGCAAGATTATACAATGGGGAAAAGATATACTCTTTAGCAAGTGATGCTGGGAAAGTTGGATAGCCACATGTACATCAATTAAGTTAGAATATACCCTCACACTGTACACAAAAATAAACTCAAAATGGCTTAAAGATTTAAGCATAAGACATGAAACCATAAAAACCCTGAAAGATCATAGGCAAAACATTCCCTTACAGAAATTCTACAAATGTTTTCTTAAGTTAGTCTCCCAAGGCAATAGAAGTAAAAACAAAAATAAACAAATGGGACCTAGTCAAACTTAACAAGCTTTTGCACAGCAAAGGAAACCATAAACAAAACAGAAAGACAACTTATGGATTGGGAGAAAATATTTGCAAATAATGTGACCTGTGAGGTCTTAATTTCCAAAATATACAAACAGATCATACAACTCAACAGAAAAAAGAAAACAAACCAATCAAAAAATGGGCAGAAGAACTAAATAGACATTTCTCCAAAGAAAACATATGTATGGCCAATAGACACATGAGAATATGCTCAACCTGTAAAATTATTAGACAAATGCAAATCAAAACTACCATGGTGTATTACTTTACACCAGTCAGAATGGCCACCATTAAAAAGTCTGCAAATAAATGCTGGAGAGGGTGTGGAGAAAAGGGAACCCTCCTAAACTGTTGGTGGGAATGTAAGTTGATTGAGTCACTATGGAAAACAATACGGAGGTTCCTCAGAAAACTAAATATAGAGTTACGATTTGATCCTGCAATCCCACTCCTGGGCATACAGCCAGAGAAAAACATAATTTGAAAAGATATATGCACCCCAATGTTCATAGCACAATTCATGATAGCCGAGACATGGAAACAACCTAAATGTTCATTGACAGATGAATGGATCAAGAAGATGCGGTACATATATATACAATAAGATATTATTCAGCCACAAAAAAGTAAAAAATAATGCCATTTGGAGCAACATGAGTGCAACTAGAAACTCTCATACTAAGTGAAGTCAGAAAGAGAAGGACAAATACCGTATAATATCACTTATATGTGGAATCTAAAAAATGGCACAAATGAACCTATCTACAGAACAGAAACAGACTCACAGATACAGAGAACAGAGTTGTGGTTGCCACGGAGAAGTGGGTTGGGGAAAGGATGGACTGGGAGTTTGGGGTTAGCAGACGTAAGCCACTATATACAGAATGAATAAACAACAAAGTCCTACTATATAGCACAGGGAATTATATTGAATACCTATGATAAACCGTAATGGAAAAAAATATTTTTAAAAAATAATGAAAAAAACTTAAAAAATAAGATATATTTCTAAATAGCCTCTAAAATTGGGACAATTATGTCAGCCATCCAGCTTCAAAACTGTGAGTAGTATTGGAAGTATTGATTTGTAAATTTTTATAAGTAAAATTGCAGGCAGAAACTGGAAACTGGGATACCTTGTGCATGAATTACTAGTTCTTAGATTATTTACAGTTAATATTTTTTGGATTAGTTTCCTAAGGCTGGGCTGTAACAAATTACCACAAATTTGATGGCTTAAAACAATAAAAATATATTCTCTCACACTTCCATCCTCTGCCTCCATGCTTGCTGTCTCTGCTCCATCTTCACATCATCTCTGTGTGTCTGTGTCTCAAATCTCTCTCTCCTTTTCTTATAAGGATCAGCCACTGAATTAACAGCCACCTCTAAATCCAGGATGACTTCATCTAAAGATCCTTAACTTCATTAAATCTGCAAGGACACTGTTTCCAATTAAAGTTATATTCACTGATATTAGGGTTAGGACCTGGATATAACTTTTGAGGGGATACAATTTAATTCACTCCAACTACTATGTCTTTTTAAAAAATATTTCTGCATTATATAAAAAACACAGGTTAGATTTTGTATATATTAAGGGTATGATTATATAAGCAAAGTGAAAAGTTGAGAGACTTGTCTCAAAAAATTCTGGGAAAATGGACAACTTTGATTCATGTGGCTGAATATTTTAGGACAAACATAGTTTGGGTAGACACTTTTAGTCTTAAGATATATGGAGATGAGAAAAAGGTAAGATGATAATTTGGAAAAGGGGAGCCTTACTATTAGAGAAGAGAGAGGCAAGACTTTTCAGACTCAAAAACATTCCAAAGTTCTGGTGACTTGGCATGTTGTAAAATTACTTGACCATAGATGCATTTTTTTTCATTTCTTATAGTCTAGAATTTGTATTTTGATCTATAATTCTTCAGTTTAAGATATTATTTGGAGTGCATTTTTTTATGACTGTACCCATGGCATAGGGAAATTCTTAGGTCAGGGATTGAATCTGAGCTGTAGTTGTGACCAATGTCACAGCTGCAGCAACTCAAGATCTTTTAATCCATTGCATTGGGGTGGGGATTGACCTTGCATCTCTGCAGCAACGAGCTGCTGTAGTCAGATTCTTAACCCACTGTGCCACAGTGGGAACTCCTTGGAGTGGTTTTTAAGTTAACATTTATTGAACTCTAGATGCTCAGTTATGAGAAAATCAATATATATATTTTGTTCTTCTTATTACCTTCTATTGGTCAGTAATGCTTACATGATTGAATAAGGTAAGATTTTGATTACTTTAGATCTCAATTCCTCTTAATAATTTATTTGGCCTGTGATGAATCAGTCTATTAAATTTTCATTAGTAATGGAGAGTTGTGCTTACATTTTCTTAAACATGGCACTCTGATTTATAATACTACTTCCACACTGTGAATTATCAGATGAATTCTAAAACATGCTTTGGTTAGTTATGGGATTTAAAAAATGTTTTTAACAAAATAGATAGTTGAATTCTTATGATTAAAAAATCAAGTGTAATTGTTACTTAAGGAAATTGTACAATAATGAGTTACTGTTTGAATTATTTGTTTTTATGAAAGTGATGAATAAGAAATCTTTAAAATGTTAAAGACCAAAGCAGTAAAAAAGATCATGTTAAGCAGTTTTGGCCTTTTTTATTAGCTGCAACACATGGCATATTTACTGCTTTGTAAAGAAATCCTTGGAGCATTTGATAGCTTTGATTTCTTAACTCATCTGGTCAATTTTGGATTAGGAAGTATGAGAAAAAATAAAATAGGGCAAGTGAAATTGGAACAAATGTAGTAGAGAAAGTAGAATCCTTAGGGTGAGTGTAAATAGTTACCAATAAGATATAGGTTTGTGTGTGCATGTGCGTGCGTGCGTGTGTGTGTGTGTGTGTGTGTGTGTGTGTAGGAAATGGATTATTTATTGTTGGCTAAAGATAAAAGTAGAAACATTCTTCTTTCTTACTGATTAATTTTCTCTCTCCCCCAGTTTTTAACACATTCTCGAGTGATCATATTATTGAAAGCAATACTTAATGTGATTCCACTGAATTAAAAGTTATAATAATATGTTTAAATACTGTGTTAATATGCAATTTTAGCAGAAAGGAAGAACACTCTCTCAATACTTTTAAATACTTAGTTTGGAGAAGGAGGGTCTGTAGGAAAACACAGTCTACCATACTAGTAAAGGTTGGAGTAAGAAGCATGAAAAATGGTATCTAACTAGCGATTTTTCTTTACTGCATGTGGCAAAAAAAGGATGTATAATGAAGAGACTGCAAATGCCATCTTTGTATTCTCACCTGTGCCTTTTATCCACTGTGCAAGAAAAAGTCCAAATAGCTCCTGGTTAGGTTTCTAAAGAAGAAGATACAAAAAGGAAGACTTGTTGATTAAGAATTAGAATAAAAAGAACATAATTCTTCATTATTACTATGGCAATTTATGAATATAGAAACCATCAAGCCCTACATTAACCCAGTATGGGAAAAATTAGGAGCTTAGGCTCCAGCCCAAGAACCACTTCCTCTAATTCAGTGGGAGAATGATGGTAAACCAGCTCACTTTTCTGAGCCTGAATTATGTCCTTAGAGAAATGAAGGGACTGGTCAGATGAGAATATCACAAAGTGTACCTGAATGAAATAGAGCCAATGGACTAATAGAATCAAAATTGTGCATTTAATCTGAACTTTAGGTAGAATAGTGAGGTCATTAGTGTCACGAACTTGTTTTTAATTATGTTCATCTTTTTTGGGAAACATTAGTCATTGTTTACAATAGGGTCTGGATAAGAGAATGGACGATCTAAAATTTATCACCGTTATTCAGAAAACAGCTAAAACATCATGGCTCTCTCATTTAAGGAAGGACTGATATATTTGACTACTTAAGAACAATTTCATGGCAATAACTATAAACAGGTAAAAGAAAAACACACATTGTGAAGGAAATATTTGTATCTTATAGTTCTAATACATAAGGAAGATACTACAAACAGGAAAGAGAAATGATAGAACCAATGGCCAGTGATATGACAGAGAGTTCACAAGAAGTAAAAATTGAGTTTAATGATCTTTAAGGATATTTAAAGATCCTCAAATTCATTGAAGATAGAAGAAATGCAAATTAAAACTATATTGAAAACTACTTCTCCTTTATTAGGTTGGCAACAATCTGACTTTTAGTAGCACATTCTGTTGCCAAGGTTGTAATGCAGTAGGCACTCTCACATAGAGCTGGTGGGATGCAAAATTGTTATCTCCCCTTATGAAAAGACATTTGGCAATATTTTCCCAAAATACATATGCATTTGTTCTTCAATCCAGCATTCCAGTTTCTAGGAATATCATCCAAGAACACATTAGTATAACTAGAACTGGTGTCAACAAAAGAGTATTCATTGTGTTTTTTAAGTCTGTAATATATGTTACTTATGTGTAATGTAGTAAAGAATTACATATACATATATAAGTAAATACACACAAATACAATTACTTGTAATCATAGTAAGGAAAAACAAATAAAACCCAAATGCGTGGTCCACCTCACAATGGAATACTAGGTAGACATGTAAAGGAAGGAGGAAAATTTTCTATACACTAATGTGGTGTGGTTTCCAAAATATATTGTTAAATGAGTAAAGCAAGGTGCAGAAAGACATATTTAAGACAAATCACCTCTGGTGTAGGAAAGTGGGAGCGTGTGCATGTGTATGCGTGTATTTGTTTATTTGCAAAATGAAATACTGAAAGGATAAGCTAAAATGAATATAAACATAACCTATAGGGGAGGGAAGGAACAGGGTAAATAAGGAAGAGATGGAAATAAGGCTTTCTTTATATTTAGTTATAAATTTCAACTTCAGAATTGTGTAAATATGCCTATGTTCACAAAACAAAAATTAAAAGAGAAATATTTAAGAATTGAAAATAGACTAAAATGAATGAGTTTAAATGCATTGCTCATTGGAGACAAAATCATTCAAAGACAAGTATGATTTCAAGAGACTTCAGAGCTCACTCTTTTGATTGTACATATATTTTCTATGGACATATGTTCTAAGATCATATGTTTTAAAGGCATACAGAGAACCAAAGAATTCTTAAACTTTTCAGTAGACTCACCATTAGTAGTAATATTGGTAGAATTATTTTAAAATAATCATAAATATATGTGTATGTATATGTAAAAATCTAAAAAACAAAACAAATGAACAAACATTAAATGGAAACAGACTCATAGATAGAGAAAATAAATGGGTTGCCAGAAAGGAGGGTCATGGGGGCGGAATGAGTGACATAGGTAAAGGAGATTAAAAGGTATAAAATTCCCAATTTAAAATAAGCCACAGGGATATAATATATACCATAGCATGTAGTATAGTCAATAATTTTGTGATAATTTTGCATGGTGACCAATGGTAACTAGACTTACCTTGGTATTCATTTGTATAAAATGATTGAATCACTATGTCATGCACCTGAAATTAATATAATATTGTCAGTCAATTTTTCTTCAGTAATAACATAATAGTGCTATATAGGAGGAGGCGGATGAAGGTGGTGGTGTAGGAACTCACCCTCTGCCATGAACACAAACACTCTACAGCTACATACAAAACAATTCCCTCTTTAAAGAACCTGAGACCTAGCTGAACAGCTAACCCATAACAAAGGAAAGAAGGGCACCCTGGGACAGGTAGGAAAGGCAGAGACAAAATCTCACCAAAATCCCCACCACTGGTGTGGCGACCCACAAGCAAAAGAGTTTTCCAGACAACTAAAGGGGTTCATCTCCATGAAACTAACCTTACAAAAAATGTTAAAGGGACTTTTTTAAGCTGAAATGAAAGGGCAGGAATTAGTAACAAGAAGACATAATGAAATTAAAAATCTCACTGGTAAAGGCAAATATAGAGTAAAGGAAATGTAATAATCACTTGTAATGCTGCTATGAATGTTAAAAGAAAAAACAGTAAGCATAACTACAACTGTAATAATTAGCTAAAGGATACACAAAATGAAAAGATGTAAGACTGACATTAAAAGCATGAAATATGAGGAAGAGTGTAAAATAGCAAAGTTTTAGAAAGCATTCAAACTTAACTTATCAACTTAAACTGTTATATATATATATATATGCTATTGCTCATAAGCCTCATGGGAACCACAAAGCAAAACTCTATAATAGATAACATGAAAATAATGAGAAAGGTCTCTGAGAATAACCTTACAGGAAATCATCAAACCACAAAAAAAAAGAAAACAAGAAAAGAAAGGAACAGAGAGAAATTACAAAATAGTCAGAAAAGAATGAACGAAATGTCGATAATTGTTACAATATCTTTAAATGTAAATGGACTAAATTCTCCAATCAAAAGATATATAAGAACTAATGAGTGAAAAAGAAAAGAGACCTATCTATATGTGGCCTATAAGACATTCACCCCAGATGTAAGAGCAGACTGAAATTTGAAGGGATAGAAAGAGAGCTGTTTTATACTAATGAACCAAAAGAAATTAGTATATATTCACAGTCACAGTGACTCATCCCAATTTAACTTGTGATCACAAACTTCAAGTTATGTCTGAACAGTGCCTGTCAACAGACCATTCCTGTCTAGTCTCTGACTTTCATCATTGAATGTCTTTCACACCTTCTTCTGTATTCTCATATGCCAGTATCTCCTTCATACACTCTTCTGTTTACCTTGCTTCACTATTAACTAGAAAATGGAGGCAATTAAAGCAGAACTTCCAAAGACTCCCATTATTATATCTACTCATTTGTAGTCTTTGTCTTTTTTTCTGCTAGATCTGGGCCCCCTGCTCTAAGCCCTCTCACCTTAAAAGTGCCTGTTTTGGTATTTCTGTGGCTATATTGTTCTCCATGAATTGAAAGATCTGCAGGGGCAAGTGGGCAAGTTCACACCCAAAAGTGTGTTCTCTTTTCTAGACCATGCTCTGGACATCCAGAACCTTGGCATGCCTTGTCTAACACGCCCTAAGCCCTGTTACAGATATTGCAATGACCTCTTCTAATTTGCCTTCCAGAAAGAAACGTGTCCATTATGAGAGGGCAGGCCACGCTCTGTCACACTGGCCAAAGATAACCAAGGTGTTCTCAAGGGGTGGCCATGCATCCTGTGTGCTGTAGGTGGATCTGAGATGCAGCACCTTGAGCAGAGAGGAGCCAGTGTTGAGAAGAGAAGGGTAGGCAGGCAGAAATACTCCATATTCTTGTCCTGAGCCTCTATTATTTAATCAAGGATAATTATCCAAGGAATTTTTTTTACGCTCTCATCTTTTAAATTTCCTTTCTGCTGGATCACTGGCATCAGTGTACAAAGCTTTTGTTAACATGGTCATCTAATTAAAACAAAATGGAACAAAACCTTTGTCTTCAACAACTTCTCCATCAGCTACAGTCTGGACACTTTCTTCACTTTCCTTTGCAGTATCCTCCTAGAAAGTATTGCCTCCTAGAAAATATTACTCAATCCCAATTTCCTGTGCTCCTTAACTAGAAAATTGAGGCAATTAAAGAACCTCCATAGACTCCTTCACTGTATCCATTCATTTTCAATATCTATTTACTAGTAGTATTGGAGCCCTTTTTGCTCTTAAACCCACTCAATCAGGTTTTACCACTACCACTCCACCAACATGGTGTTGACCAGGTCACACCTCTATGTTAGTAAAATCTTGTGGTCATTGCTCAGTCTCCACCTTACCTGATCCAGC
Source organism: Phacochoerus africanus (assembly GCF_016906955.1). Lineage (NCBI taxonomy): Eukaryota > Metazoa > Chordata > Mammalia > Artiodactyla > Suidae > Phacochoerus > Phacochoerus africanus. Next base: position 47,196,014 of record NC_062553.1, on the reverse strand, counting down.
CAACAAGTTCCTGACTCTTCGATAGACTTCAGTTGGTCCACAGACGTTTCACCCTGTTGGTTTTACTACTCACTGGCTTAGTCTGCTCTGATGACTCTTTCTCTTCTCCCTGACAATGTAAGTTTGCGCTAGGGTTTGGCCCAAATGTGTCTTGTTTCCTTTCTTTTTTTTTTTGCCAATGAAGCAAAGAAATTTTTTCTTTTTTCTTTTTTTTTCACTTGCAAAATGAAAATGAATATTTTTTATTACAAACAACTATTTAATATTTTACATCTCTAAAGAAATTAGGATACCCTTCCTCCTTAAAACATGCAAAATCATTGTAATGTATTTTATGTATTGGTGGATTTGCTGTAATGTTATATCTCTATTTATACTTCTTAATAGAGTGGGGTGCCATTTTCCTATGAGATTTTTTGGTAAAAAATCAATATTTTTATATCATAATATACACTTTTCTATGTAATACTCATTTTTATATTAATTACTTCAACATTCTTACTATATTAAATATTCTTAAATAGCCTTTGGATCCCCTACTGCAAAAATATCCCAGATTCTAATTGCTTCAAAATGGCCTTCCAACAAAGCAGGTTTTGTTGGTGATCATTCATTTTAAGTAGTTGATTAAATGTGGCCATTTGTGCTAAAGCAATTTTAAAGGATATCTTTAAAGTTTTGTTGTGCATTTTACTGTAGAGCCAACAGAAGTTGGGAATAAAGGTAACTCTGTGTCAGCGAATCTTGGCGACAACACAACAAATGCTTCTTCAGAAGAGACTAGTTCCTCTGAAGGGAGGAGTCCCGTGGGGTGTCTCTCAGAAACCCACAATAGTAGCATCATGGCAGAGAAGAAGGTGGTATCTGCCAGGATGTGCCAGGTACAGAGGGCAGTGTATCAATGCCTCTGTAATGGGGGGAAATCCTTCCCTTTAGTGAAAGCTGAATGTCACCTAAAACTTTAAAGTATGTGTTTATTCATGCTGCTTGCTTACATAAGTGCCATCCCTGATTGCTAAATTGTCACCTAACATTTGGAGTTTGACAAATGTTCTTGCATTTAGTGCTTGAAACTCATCGTAATTTTCATGCTTTTTAAAGTTCATTTAGCTGTTTTTGTCTAATAAACTTATTTTAATATTTTATCACCAGACCATAGTGGCAGATATTTTGGTTTTAAATACTTACATACTAATGTCTCAGTGTTGAATGATGTCACCATTTCAATTCTGTATGTACTAACAGATTAATTTTACGTTTGCATGTGGTCTTGTAATTTTTTTGTTTTAACAGCATTTCAAACCATAATGTTATGGTAGAAAACCATTGTCACAAAACATTTTTTGTAAAATATATTTTGACATGAAAATGTAAGTTAACCAGTAATAAAATACCTCAAGTTTTTAAAATTAAAATTCTACTCAAAGTAAGTTATATCACACTAAGAATGTCATTATGCCTTTCCTTTTAACTTTTTTAAAAAAATTTATTTTATTTTAATTTTTTTATTTTCCCACTATATAGCAATGGGATCAAGTTATCCTTACATGTATACATTTTTTTTCCTCATACTTTGTTCTGTTGCAACATGAGTATCTAGACAAAGTTCTCAATGCTACTCAGCAGGATCTCCTTGTAAATCTATTCTAAGTTGTGTCTGATAACCCCAAGCTCGCAATCCCTCCCACTCCCTCCCTCTCCCATCAGGCAGCCACAAGTCTCTTCTCCAAGTCCATGATTTTCTTTTCTGTGGAGATGTTCACTTGTGCTGGATATTAGATTCCAGTTATAAGTGATATCATATGGTATTTGTCTTTGTCTTTCTGGCTCATTTCACTCAGGATGAGATTCTCTAGTTCCATCCATGTTGCTGCAAATGGCATTATGTCATTCTTTTTTATGGCTGAGTAGTATTCCATTGTGTATATATACCACCTCTTCTGAATCCAATCATCTGTTGATGGACATTTGGGTTGTTTCCATGTCTTGGCTATTGTGAATAGTGCTGCAATGAACATGCGGGTGCATGTGTCTCTTTTAAGTAGAGTTTTGTCCGGATAGATGCCCAAGAGTGGGATTGCGGGGTCATATGGAAGTTCTATGTATAGATTTCTAAGGTATCTCCAAACTGTTCTCCATAGTGGCTGTGCAGAATTGGGTAAAATAGTTTCAAATGATGCAATGGACAAAGGCTTAATCTCTAGAATATATAAGCAACTTACACAACCCAACAGAAAAAGAGCCAATCAATAAATGGAAAAATGGGCAAAAGACCTGATTAGACTGTCCTCCAAGGAAGATATACAGATGGCCAGCAAACACATGAGAAAATGCTCAACATTGCTGATCATAAGAGAAATGCAAATCAAAACAACCATGAGATATCACCTCACACCAGTCAGAATGGCCATCATTAATAAGTCCACAAATAACAAATGTTGGAGGGGTTGTGGAGAAAAGGGAACCCTCCTGCACTGTTGGTGGGAATGTAAACTGGTACAGCCTTTTACCTTTTTTAAAAGCAAAAAAAAAAAATTTTACTACAGGAGCTATGTGTATTTTTTGAAAAACATATAGAAAATTAAATGAGCATGACAAGAACATAAACACTGGTGACCATGAGAAAAGTTAGGAATTTTAGTTAATAACTTGATGGAAATTCTTACAGAATTTTTCTAGGTTTTATAAGAATATCATGTAAGTCTTTCCTTTTTTTTTTCCTCTTTATTTTAGCCATTCTGGTAGGAAAGTAAAAGAAAGTTTTTTTCTAGTAAATGCTGCTGAAATAACTGCATATCCACATGCAAAAAAAAAAAAAAGAAAGAAAGAAAGTAGATGCAGATCTTACACTCTTCACAAATATTAACTCAAAAATGGATCATGGACCTAAATAAAAATGTAAAAATCTAAAAGTTCGAGAACATAACAAGAGAGAAAACCTTGATAGCCTTGGTTTTTTTTTTTTTTTTCTTCAATATTTACTCTCACTCCATTGGGTTCATTCTTAGGGGTTTAAACACTGACTCCTCCAAAATATACATCACCAGCCCAGGTTCCCTTCCAAATTCCAGACTTACATATCCATATCAACACCACATTTAGGCATCTAATAGACAATGAAAACTCTCTTGTGAAAAACTGAACTCTGAACCTTCAAACCTATTACCCTTTTTCATTTCAATGAAGGGCTAGTCCATCCTTCTGGTTATTCAGGCCACTCTCCTTCCCTTTCTCCTCCAAATCATCCTTGATTTCCTATTTCTTTCATATCCTACAGGCAATAGATGGGGAAAATCTTGTGCCTTACTTATTGGACCACTTTTATTATCTTGGCTGCTAGCATCCTGCACTACTCCATCATTGTCTTTGCCTTAGATTTTTGCAATCACCTCTTTGGTGGGCTCCCTTCTTCTGTCTTTACCCACAATCAGAATGGGTCTCCTAAAATGTACACCAAATCGTCTCACTCCATTGCTCAAAAAAATCCCTCTGCTAGCTTTGTATGTCACTCAGAGGGAAAATCCTTCTAATGACCTCCAAGATCCTATGTGAGCTGCCCCCTTCCCACTCGATCTCCCTCCTATTACCCTCTGCCTTACTCAGCTCCTGGCATTCTGTCTTCCTTGCTACTCAGTGGACATGCCAAATATATTCCTACCTACCTTAGCCTGGGAGGTTGGGCTTGTCAAGTGTTGTCTAAAATCAGAGCCTGGAATAAAGGCTTGCAGGCAGGTAGTAATTTGTGAAGTGATTCCCAGGAGTAGGAATGAAGAATTGGCAGTGAAATAGAGAAGATGGGAAGCCAACTCAAGGATCCTCTGAGGAACTTTATGACATGCATCTTGGCAATGCCTAACTAGAAGTTAATGGTGAGGGATTTACCCACTGATTCCAAACTCCAGTTGTTAATGGCATTATATCCCCTATTTCTGAATGTGGCTCCCAGTTAGAAAAGTGCCCGGGCAGGAATTGAGAAGCATGCGGCAGGTGAAGCCAATGGTTCACGGTGATGGGCGGATGTGGTAGGGCTGAGGAGACTTGAAGTGGCCACAAAATGTGTCACATATTTAACTCAATGACACTGCTCTGGCTGTTTCTCTGTTTGGAATTTTACTCCCCCAGGGATATCCATAGGGCTACACTTCTGACATTCTTCAAATCTCTGCTCTCATGTCACCATCAAGGATCCTGTCCTGATGACTCCCTTTAAAATTGTAATATTCACCCCTTGGTACCTCTGATCTTCTTCACCCTCCCATACTCTTTCTACCAGAGCATTCATAATCTTCTGATGTACCCTGTAACTTATCTGATCATTGTGTTTATTACATGTCTGACCTTTCTAGAATGTAAACTTATAAGGATGGGGCTGTTTATCTATGTTGTTCATTGCACAGTGGTGGTTGGGGACACTGGGCTGGTATTTCTCAGCTTTTGGCTAATACTGCTCCATCACATGACAGGGTACACTTCTTCCACATAGAGGGTGGGAGGGTTCCTACACTTGAATCTACCCTACATGAATTGCCACTTACCTACTGTAAATAAAGGGTGAAAACAGAGTACTCCTTTAGTCAGACAGTGAAAGGCAAACATCATATGATATCACTTATATGTGGAATCTTGAAAAAGGACACAAATTGGGAGTTCCCCTTTGTGGCTCAGTGGTGAATCAACCCAACTTGGATTTATGAGGATTTGGGTTTGATCCCCGGCCTTGCTCAGTGGGTTAAGGGTCTGGTGTTGCCATGAACTGTGGTTTAAGTCACAGAGGCAGCTCAGATCCCACATTACTGAGGCTGTGGTACAGGCCAGCAGCTGTAGTTCCCATTTGACCCCTAGCCTAGCCTATGAACCATATGCCATGGGCGCAGCCCTAAAAAGCCAAAAAAAAAAAAAGGATACAAATGAATTTCTTTGCAGAACAGAAACATTAACAGATTTTGAAAACAAACTTAAGGTGGGGGACCCCCCCCCAAACCAAAGGGGACAAGTGGAGAGGTTGGAGGGATGGACTAGTTGTTTGGGATTGGCGTATGCACACTGTGGTGTACGGAATGACTGGCCAATGGGGACTCGCTGTGTAGCACAAGAGAACCCTACCCAGTATTCTGCGATAATCTATGTGGGAAAAGAATATGAAAGAGGATGGTTGTGTACACATGTATAACTGAGTCACCATGTTGTAGAGCAAAAATTAACACAACATTGTAAATCCACTGTACTTCAATAAAACTTTAAAAAATGAAAACAACAACAACAACAAAAAGAATACCCCAGGATACTTGGGTTGGTCTACCAATGATGATTATCCAGTACTGGTCTGCTTGTATCTGAGGCCAGAAGAAGGAAAGCAGGTCATTTATATCTGCCAACACCTAAATCCAATGATTAATCTGTCACCAAACCTACATGGTAGCTGCTCCTTTGATCTCACTCTGGGGACCAAGATGGCCAATGCCCAGCCTTGGCCTTTAGGTCTCTGGGCTCTCATGCTGGTTTTATCTCTCTCAACAAGTACAAAGGCTGTAACTCTCCTATGGCTGCCCCCAAAGAGGATGGCTTTATTCACTGAGTGTTCAAAACAGCTTGATTCCAAACAGTGAACATGGAGGGTTTCATTTCATGCTGTGAATAAATTTTTGGAATACAGAAAATAATTAGAATACTTAAGACTGCCAACAATCAGAACTACTCAGGCTGCTTACTCTTTCAAGGTTTAGTTTTCTCCTCAGTAGAGTATGGACAGTAGACCAGGTAATTTCTAGCACTACTTTTATCCCAGATTCTATGAATAGTTTTCCGGGGTTATGCTCTGTTATTTTCGATTTTATGAAAGGTTGTTTTCCTGAGTGTGATATCTTTAGGCCTATCAAGTCTAATTTTCCTTGAACCCTATACCACTAAGTGTGTTATTTATTTTCTTATGGTTGCTTCTAGTTAGTTATTGCTCATCGACAGAAAGGAAGCATATGTCATTAAACAGTTGTCATAATACTGCTGTTACTCCAACATTAAACGACTGGAAAAAATTCAGAAAGGAACTTAGAGGATAAAGGCAGAAAAGAAGAGCAGGAAGATCTGATCATGGGGTACCAGTTATATAGAATAATATGGTAGTTGAGGGGCACTTTCTAGCATTTTTCAAGCTCTTTTAGGTAATTTTGAAAATGACTCCATAACCACAGAGTTCAGAATCATACTTGAGCAGATTTTTCTTTTTGTAGGAACTAAAATGCAGAATGTTTAAGGTTGTTGGTAACACACTGCAGATATGAGCTATCAAAACCCCATCTCTTAAAAAAAAATCTCTTGACCAAAAGCTAAACAGGTTAAGGAAGATGAAATTTAAAAAAATACTCATGGACTCATCAATGATTACTTTCTAAGAATATTTTGGGCAGAAACAAGGACATCCTGGGTTTAAATTCTCTAATAAATGAAGCAGAAAACACACACAATAGAGCTTCAATATTTGGAGACGTGTTTAGGGCTGGGACTTTCTGGTTTGGGGTTAGACACTGTTCTAGCATACTTTCTCTGTCAGAGGACTGGTAGGCAGTATTTTTTTTTTGTACCACTTAATAGAGGGAAAACATATATATTACTTTTTTTCTATTACCCACATAGAAGTACCCAGAGTCTGAAAACATATATATTACTTTTTTCTAAGTCCTACGTAGACTTATAACCACCAGATGAAAACATGGGACTGTGAAATTAGCCTATACCAGTCATAGATGTCTATACATTTCCAGGCTCAGACTCAAAAGAAATTAAGTCAGTGCTCCAATAAACAAGACATCATTAAAGTAAGTGCAATGGTGAATCCTCTGTAACTCAGAAGGTGAGTTCCCTAAAACCCTTTTGGAAAGAGTGGAAGAATAAAGACATAGTGGACATAGGATTAACAGGACCAAATTAAGATGGATACTATGAAAAGACTTCCAGATATTTTTAAGTTCATAAAAATGAAATGGTACAAAAGTATATTAAATAAAGCCACAATGGCATTTTACACATATAAATCAGGGATCGTGCTACTGTGCAATTAAGGCTTTTAATAAAAGTCTTGTTATAAGATTTTGAGGATGTCTTCCCCCCATTTCAGTGAGATTGTTGCAAATTTCTTTTGTTACTGATAATATGGATGGTGAGAGACACTATTTTAGTGTCTAGTCCTCCTTGCAAGTATAGAATGCCATGGTAATTTTAGAACATGGATTTCCTCCTTCTCCCTGCATTCCTGGCTTCATCATAATCTTAGAGACAAAGTGAATGGGGGGCTCAGATGCTTCAAGTAATGTATTTCACCTGCACGGTGGTGAATCCCCAGTCCTATGGACAATACACACACACAGCAATCATGTTGTCTCCATCTTTTGTTCTTCATGCCAAACATCACAGATCCATGTTCTCTACCATGCTGTGGGGCCCTCCCTTCAAACGGAATGGTGCAGGCAAGCCTGGGATCCAACCTCAGTGTCCAGGATTGTTTGCATATTGTGGGTTTTGCTAATTGTCTTCCAAAAATAGTGTTTGGCCACTAATGCAGCTGCAAGAAGTATAACCCCAATTCTCATATTTTATTGAAAGAAATACATTCAAAAGAATATGCATGCGTGATAGACTACCACATGAGAAGTTGCAGTTGAGAAGGGCTTCCTGCAGAATGAAAAGTAATAGTGGAGTTCCCATCATGGCTCAGTGGTAACAAACCCAACTAGGATCCATGAGGACATGGGTTCAATCCCTGGCCTCATTCAGTGGTTTAAGGAAATGGCATTGCCATGAGCTGTGGTATAGGTCACAGATGCACCTTGGATCTGGTGTTGCTTTGGCTTTGGTGTAAGCCAGAAGCTAAACCTCTGATTCGACCTCTAGCCTGAGAACTTCCATATGCTGCAGGTGTGGCCCTAAAAAGACCAAAAAAAAAAAAAGTAATAGTATCTTATATATAGGAGTTTGTGTCTGGTAATCCCAAACTCCTAATCTATCCTTTCCCTCCCCCTTTCCCAAACTACTATATATAAAATAGATAACCAACAAGGTCTTAACTGTACAGCTTGGGTAACTATATTCAACATCTTGTAAAAGGAAAAAAAATATGAAGAAGAATACACACACCCATACATGCACACACACACACAAAACTGAATCACTTTGCTGTACACTGTAACACAATATCATAAATTAATTATACTTCAATAAAAAATAAAAGGAAGTTCCCAGTGTGGTTCAGTGGGTACAAATGCAAATAGTAGCCATGATGATTCAGGTTTGATCCCTGGCCTTACTCAGTGGGTTAAGGATCCGGTGTTGCCATGAGCTATGGTGTAAGTCACAGACATAGCTTGGATCCCATGTGGCTGTGGCTGTGGCAGAGCTGGCAAATGCAGCTCTGCCTCATCATAATCCTAGAGACAAAGTAAATAGGGGGCTCAGATGCTTCAAGTAATGTATTTCATCTGCAGTAGTGAATCCCCAGTCCTATGGACAATACACACTCACAGGAATTTCCTAGCCCAGGAATTTCCTTATGCCACATCTCAGGCCCTTAAAAAAAATTATAGCATCTTTATTCCTTTTGGAGTTTCCCAGCTATAGAATCTTATGACCTAATTCCTTGCCTACTCTCCCCTCAATTCACTGAGCAACTGATTCTTTATCTCACAAGTTTCTCCAACATCCTGGAAGTAGCCATTGTTAATTTTTGCAGCCACCAACCTCAGATTCACTAAATCTTTAATGCCATATGAACCCATGTCCAATTCCCTTCCACCTTCCGCCCTCATGACTTGGTCCTAGAATTTTTCAGCTGGAATGTCTGTAATTCTGAACTCTAAAAAATAATAATTAAGGCGGTATTTTTTTAATTTTATTTTTATTTTATGTTGGGAGTATAGCTAATTTACAATGTTATGTTAGTTTAAGGTGTACAGCACAGTGATTCAGTTATACATATACATGTATGCATTCTTTTTTCATATTCTTTATCCATATAGGTTATTACAGAATACTGAATAGAGTTTTATATATAGTAATTTGTATCTGCTAGTGCCAAACTCCTATTTATCTGCCCCCTGCATCCATTTTGGTAAACATAAGTTTGTTTCCTTTTTTTTTTAAATTTCCCCAATATAATTTTTTTTTCTACTGTACCGCATGGTGACCCAGTTACACATACATGTACACATTCAATTTTCTCAAATTATCATGCTCCATCATAAGTGACTAGACATAGTTCCTAGTGCTACACAGCAGGATCTCATTGCTAATCCATTCCAAAGGCAATAGTTTGTATCTATTAACCCCAATCTCCCAAACCACCCCCACTCCCTCCCCCTCCCCCCTGGCAACCACAAGTATATTCTCTAAGTCCATAGTTTTCTTTTCTGTGGAAAGGTTCATTTGTGCCTTATATTAGATTCCAGATATGTGATATCATATGGTATTTATCTTTCTCTTTCTGAATTACTTCACTCAGGATGATAGACTCTAGTTGCTGCAAATGACATTATTTTGTTCTTTTTTATGGCTGAGTAGTATTCCATTCTGAATATATATACACCACATCTTCCTAATCCATTCATCTGTCGATGGACATTTAAGAATATAGAAATTATTTCAAGTACCTTCTCTGACCACAATGGCATGAAACTAGAAATCAACCACAGGGAAAGGAAATGAGAAAAAAACCTAATACATGGAGACTAAACAACATGCTACTAAAAAGCCAATGGGTCAATGAGGAAATCAAGAAGGAAATTAAAAAATATCTCAAGACAAATGATAATGAAGACATATCCAATCAAAATCTATGGGATGTTGCAAAAGCAGTGCTCAGAGGGAAATTCATAGCAATACAGGCCTTCCTCAAAAAAGATGAAAAATCTCAAGTTGACAACTTAACCCAACACCTAAATGATTAGAAGAACAAAAAAACCTAAAGTCAGCAGAAGGAAGGAAATCATAAAGATCAAAGAGGAAATCAATAAAATAGACATTCAAAAAACAATAGACAAAATCCATCAAACCAAGAGCTGGTTCTTTGAAAAGGTAAACAAAATTGACAAACCTCTGGCTAGACTCACCAAGAAAAGGAGAGAAAAACCCCAAATAAACAAAATCAGAAATGAAAAAGGAGAAGTCACAACAGATACTACAGAAATACAAAAAACCATGAGAGAATACTATGAACAATTGTATGCCAACAAATTTGACAACCTGGAAGAAATGGACAACTTTCTAGAGACTTACAGCCTGCCAAAACTGAATCAAAAAGAAATAGATCAACTGAACAGACCAATCACTAGAAATGAAATTGAATATGTCATAAAAACACTCTTTACAAATAAAAGTCCAGGACCAGATGGCTTCACAGGTGAATTCCACCAAACATACAAAGAGGAACTTATACCCATCCTCCTTGAACTTTTTTCAAAAGGTTGAAGAGGGAACACTCCCAAACATTCTATGATGCCATGCCACCATCACCCTAATTCCAAAACCAGACAAAGATACCACCAAAAAACAAAACTATTGGCCAATATTTTTGATGAATATAGACGCAAAAATTCTCAACAAAATTTTAGCCATCCGAATTCAACAACATACACCACAACCAGGTGAGATTCATCCCAGGTGCACAAGGATGGTTCAACATACACAAATCAATCAACATCATACACCACATTAACAAAAGAAAAATTTGTTTTCTATGTCTGTAAATCTGTCTCTGTTTTGTAAATAAATTCATTTGTACCATATTTTAGAATCCACATATAAGTGATATTACATAACATTTGTCTTTCTCTGACTTTACTTCACTTAGTATGATCATCTCTGGGTCCATCCATGATGTTGCAAATGGCATTTTTCATTTTTTAATGACTAATATTCCATTGTATACACAGAATATTTTTTATCCATTCACCTGTTAATAGACATTTAGGTTGGGAAGTAGGTTTTTGGGGTTTTTTTGCCTTTTTAGGGCTGCACCCACAGCATATGGAAGTTCCCAGACTAGGAGTTGAATTGGAGCTGTAGCTACTGGCCTACACCATAGCCACAGCAATGCAGGATCCAAGCCACATCTGTGACCTACACCACAGATCACAGCAATGCAGATCCTTAACCTTTGAATGAGGCCAGAGATCAAACCCATGTCCTCATGGATACTAGTTGGGTTCATTACCACTGAGCCACAATGGGAAGGCAGGTTTTTTTTTTAACTACTTTTTCTTTTTATGGCTACACCTGCAGCATATGGAAGTTCCCAGACTAGGGGTCGAATTGGAGCTGCAGTTGACGGCCTACACCACAGCCACAGCCACACCATATCCAAGCCGCATCTGTGACCTATATTATAGTTTGTGGGAACACTGGATCCTTAACTCACTGAGCAAGGCCAGGCACTAGAACCACATTCCCATGGACACTATATTGGGTTCCCATACTGAGCCACTATGGGAACTCCAGAAATAGTTTTAAGTATGAAAATGGTTTTTAAATCTTTTAGAAATATATTACAACTTTTACAGATGAAATGATATTATATCAGATATTTACTTTAAAATATTCTATAGGGAGGGATTGATTTTGCAGGAGATATAAAGATTGGCGAATAGTTGATAACTGTCTCATTTACTGATGAGTCTCATTTACTGTCTCATTTACTGATGAGTACGAGAACACAATAAAGGAATCCTCCTATTTTTTAAAATATGTCTGGAGTTTTCCATTATAAAAAATGTTTTTAAGATATCTCAACCCTGTCCTGTCATTTCTCTCACTAAATCCATTTATTGGGGCTTCCAAGCCCTTTACCTTTCCTCTAATCTACCGACTCTATCTGAACTTTCCTTTCCTACTTTTCATTCCAGTCACATTGTCACTGTCTTTTCCTCTCTTACACTCTGAGCTCTGAGCCACTGGAGCAAAAACTGCACAGGATTTAATAGAAAGTATTTACTGATTATCTACAGTCTTCTGGGCTGGAGGTGGAATGTAGAGGAGACTGGTAATATTCCCATCTATTGGAGCTTATGTTCTGGTGGGGGAAAAAAGCAGATAGTAAGAAGCAATTAATAAGCATGCAAGAAAATATTAAGAGTTATAAAAATTTGAAAGAAAGCCAATCGAGCAGATGTGATAGGGAGTATTTCCAGATGCTGTTTTAGGCAGATCTTTCTAAGGAAAGGACGTTTCGAGCTGGAACCTGAATTCCAAGATGACATCAGCCAGGAGAAGGTCCAGGAAAGACACTGCAGGGAAAGGATATAGCTAGTGCCCAGTCTTAAGGCAAGAATAAACATGGTACACTGGAAGCCAGTGATGAGAGCTAGTGGCCAGAAAACTACAAATACTGATTCACGACCTTCAGCCTAAGGACCCCAAGCCTCCTTGACAATCAAGCTTCTTTTCCCTGTTCCCTCAGAGTGTATTGAAAATCTGTTATCTTCTCTTTACGGCCCCACCCTCTAAAGCTTTCTGCTCTTAATAAATGACCTCAGCACAACTTTAGAGAGAATACCACCTTTCATTTTGGAAACTCCTCAACTTATAAAATTATCACCACTATATCTAAACCCACTCTTCTTTGGGGAGAAGAGTCAGAAATCTTCTTGCTCAGATTGAAATTCAGCTGGTGTCCTGGATTTGTGACTTTCCTCTGCCTTTTGCTTTTTCAGGGATCTTTTCTCTCTCTCGGAATATTCTTTTTAGACTTTCTACCAATTCTTTTAGCATCCACATAAACATGCAGATGCAGATCCATTCCTAGGCTTTCAGAGGCTCTGTTTTCCTTGGCGGTATTCCTCATACCTGTCCCTTGTTCCTGCTTTAGTTCTGCACTTCCCAGCCCAAGCTTTTAAAAAAATAGACCATTTCTTAGGACAGTTTTAGGTTCACAGCAAAATTGACTGGGAAGTAGAGAAATTTTCCTGCTCCCACACACATATAGCCTCACCCATTATGGCATCTTCACCAGATTGTAACATAATCAATGAAATTAAATGGACACATAATTATCACCCAGAGTCCAGAGTTCACTCTTGGTGTTGCATATTGGATGGGTTTGGACACATGTATAAAGAAATGTATCCACCATTATAGTATCATACAGAGTGTTTCCACTGCCCTAAACATCCTCTGTTCTCTGTCAATTCATTTCTTTCTCCCTTCAAACCTCTGAGAATGAATGAGCTATTCCCACAGTTTTGCCTTTTCCAGAATGTCACACAGTTGGAATCATACAGTGTGTAGCAATTTTCAGACGGACTTCTTTCACCTAGTAATACATGCATAAGTTTCCTTCATGTCTTTTCATGGCTCGATAGCTCATTTTTTAAAGCTGAATAATATTCCACTGTCAGGATGGACCACAGTTTATTGATCCATTCACCTCCTGAAGGACATTTTGGTGGCTTCCAAGTTTTGATAATTATGCAAAGCTACTATAGACATCTTCGTGCAAGATTTTGTGTGTAAAAAATTTTCTAACTCTTTTGGGTAAATACCAAGGAATATTATTGCTGAATTGTACGATGAAAGTATGTGTAGTTTTACAAGAAACTTTCAAATTGTCTTCTGAGGGAGCTGTGTCAGTTTGCATTCCCACCCATATTGAATGAGAGTTCCTGCTGCTCCATAACTCCCCCACTCCCACCCCAGCATTTGATGTTGTCAGTGTACCATATTTTGGCCATTCAAATGGATGTGTAGTGGCACCTCATTGCTGTTTTAATTTGCATTTCCCTGGTGATGTAGGATGCATAGCATCTTTTTGTATGCATATTTGCCACCTATCTTTCTTTCTTTAGTGAGACAAATATCTAAAGGTATTTGGCCCATTTTCAAATTGGTTTTTTTTCTGATTGTGTGGTGTTAAGCCTTCTTTTGATATTTTGGATAATTGTCTTTTATCAGATGTGTCTTTAAAAAATATTTTCTCCCAGTCTGTGGTTTCTGTCTTTTCATTTTCTTGACAGAGTCTTGGGCAGAGCAGAAAATTTAAATTTTAATGAAGCCTGTTTTCTCAATTCTTTCTTTGTTGAGCACCTGCCTCTCTTTTTGAAGGCATGTTTTTCTCTCTCTGGGTTGCTTGCCTTTCCTGACTTCCTTAGATCAGTGTAAGGTGGAGCAAGCCCTACCACTCTACTGAAATCATTCTGACAACTGACAAAGCTTAACAATGATGTCCTCTCTCCATCTGTCAAGTCCAATGGTCCTTGGCAGTGTTTTCTTCCTTTGCATTTCTGCTTCATTCTACAAGACTGGCCATCATTTCTGAGACTCTTTCTTCCTCTGGTTGATACAACGACCCTTTGGTGGCTGTTTCTTACTTTGTCTCTTCTTCCCTGGTGTCCTTCACAGACTATCTTTCCTTTGTCAACCCAGGATATTGGCATCCCCTCCTCTTCTTGGGTCACTTTATATTCTCTCATTATTTGATTTGATCCATGCCCATCATTGTAGTTATCAACTATTTATCAAAAACTCAAAAATACATGACCCCAGGAGTTCTTGTGATGGAACTAACAGGAACTGGGTTAAGAATCTGACATAGGAGTTCCTGTTGTGTCTCAGTGGAAATGAACCTGACTAGTAGCCATGAAGATGGAAGGTTCAATCCCTGGTCTTGCTCAGTGGGTTAGGATCTGGTGTTTCCGTGAGCTGTGGTATAGGTCTCAGATGCGGCTCAGATCCAGTGTTGCTGTGGCTGTGGTGTAGGCTGACAGCTGCAGCTCTGATTTAACCCGTAGCCTGGGACTTTCCATATGCCTCAGGTTCAACCCTAAAAAAAGAAAACAAAACAAAACATATGTGACTGTAGGCCAGAAACCTCCACAGAGTTCCAGCTTGTTACAACTAAATGCCTAAGAAATATTATAATAAGAATTTCACCTCCGAATGAATGTGTGCAAAGCAGAACTCATGTCCAGTGTACACCTGTCTTCCTCTTTCATTCTCCATCCCTAAGGATCACTCCCCACCCCTGGATTATTCATCCAAACTAGACTCTTGGTAATTAGTATTTCTGAATTAATCTTTCTATCCTTCACTACCAATAATATCCCACTACTATGCTCATTTCTTTTCTATCCTACCCATAATTTCCACTATTGAGTGAAAATTTTCAAAGATCTGATAACATTCATTCCTACTTCAAATATATCAATAGTTCCTCATCATTTTCAGGATAAAATCCAAACTTCTGAACAGGATTCAAAGCTCTAATGACCTGACCCTTGCCTACCTCCCAGGCTGGTTCTTCCTATCACCCAACATTGCAATTCCTATTCCCCTGCATTGCAATTTTAATGTGCTACACTTGTAGTTCCTTCATTATGTCTTGTGCTCGCTACTTCAGAGTGCCTGGGACATGGTAGGAGCATTGTAAATATTCATTGATGAATAAATATTGGTATCCCATCAAAAAATACACTTTATCTCTTCCCTAGCTGGCAAGTCCCTACCACCACCTTCAAAACTTGCTTTAAGGTTCATTTCTTTGAGAAAGCCTTTTTTTTTCCCCCACTGCCTGTTCCTTCTTTCCTACTTAGAACTATGCCCCCTCCTTCCTCCAAAATTATGCCCTTGCCCTCATTCCTGGAACCTTTGAATGTGTTCCCTGATGTGGTGAAAGTGACTTTGAAGATGAGATTAAGGCTGCAGGCCCTGAGATGGGGGGATTATCCTGGACTATCTGGGTGAGTCCCATCTCATCATGAGCCCTTCAAAGAAAAGGATCTTTCTTGACTGTGGTGAGAATGAGACAGAGGATGGACGCGTCAGAGAGAAGTTACACTTCCATCATCTTTGAAGATGGAGAAAAGAACCACGGACGAAGAAGGGGGATTGGAGCTGGGAAAGCCAGGGAAGTAGATCCCCCTCTAGAACTTCCAGAAAGGAGCACAGCCCTGCCAATCCCTGGATTTTAGCCTGATTATACCTGGGATGAACATTTAAACTACAGAACTGGGAGATAACACATTTGTAATTTTTAAGCCATGGAGTTTGTAATAATTTGTTGCAGATACTTTGAGGTAGTCAAATATCAGAGTCTCTCTAGGAGTTCCCATTGTGGCACAATGGTTAATGAATCTGACTAGGAACCATGAGGTTGCGGGTTCAATCCCTGGCTTTGCTCAGTGGGTTAAGGATTCGGCGTTGCCGTGAGCTGTGGCATAGACTGCAGACTTGGCTTGGATCCCGCATTGCTGTGGCTCTAGTGTAGGCTGGTGGCTACAGCTCCGATTCGACCCCTAGCCTGGGAACCTCCATATGCCGTGGGCGCAGCCCTAGAAAAGGCAAAAAAAAAAATCAGAGTCTCTCTACTTTTTTTTTTTTTTGGAAGGGGGCTGTGCCCCTGGCATAGGGAAGTTCCTGGACCAGGGATTGAACCCAGGCCACAGCAGTGATCCAAGCCACAGCTGTGACAATGCTGGACCTGTAACCTGCTGTACCACCAGGGAACTCCTTCCCTTCATTTAAGACCCAAAATCAAGGGAACAAACCCTGAAGTAAATGAAGAAAATGGGTACTTCGTTCTTGCACATAAAATAGATAGAAATTAAACATAAAATAAGCATTGAATATAGATAAATACTTACCTTACTTTCAGTCTGCTCATCAAAATTTTCTTGCAGTGGCACTTTGCTCTTTCACTTAAATAGCTATGGACTTTTCTTCCAGAACATACCAGTGATATAAATTCACTGACTCATTGTTTCAGTAGAATCATGTAAGAAACAATGTATATTCAAATTACTAACCCTAACCCTGTTTTGTCATGTTTGTCATGTTTTTTTAGATTCCATATATAAATGAAGTCATATAGTATTTCTCTTATCTCTGTCTGGCTTATTTCACTTGGCATCATACCCTCAGGCCCATTCATGTTGTCCCAAATGGCAAGATTTCATACTTTCCCATGGCTCACTAACCTTACTCACATTCTTCTTTATCCATTATCTGTTGATGGACACTTAGGTTGCTTCCATGTCTTGGTTATTGTAAATAGTTCTGCTATGAACATAAGGGTGCCTGTATCTTTTCAAATGAGAGTTTTTGTTTTCTTCGGAAAAATACCCAGAGGTGGGATAGCTGGATCACATGGTAGATTTATTTTTAGTTTTTTGAGAAACCTTGATACTATTCTCCATAGTGGTTGCACCCATTTACACTCCCACCAACAGTTCATGAGGGTGATTTTGATAGTTTTGGAATCAAACTGCTATTCTAGCACACATCAAGTGGTAATCACCCTAACAGCTAACTGAAATACAGATTGCTGGGTCCTGCTACAGTTTCTGATTCAGTCTGTTTGGGGTGGGCCTAAGGATGGATGTTTCTAACAGGTGGCCAGGTGATGCTGCTGGTCACATTTTGAGAAGCACTGCTCCAGGACGAGGATCAGAAATCTTTCTTGGTAACAGCAAGGTGGCAACTGTTTTAGGCTTTGTGGGTCACTTGGTTTGGTTACAACTCCTCAACTCTGCTATTGTCTGGTGGGAATGGGGAATAGCACAGACGGTGTGTAATTGAATGGGCCCTTGGGTCAGACAGATCTGGTCTTTGGACCATGGGTTTGCCAGCTCCTGTTTTAGGGGTTAGGACCTAGGAATCTTCTCAGACAATAGTTCTTAACCTTGTGTGTACTATGTTAAAATCCCCTGGTGAGATTTTAATAATCTAGATCTCCCAGATAATGTAACTGGTATCACAGATATTAAGGAATGGCCAGGAGTCTGAGGTTTTAAATTTCCTCATAATTTCTGATAAACAGCCAGGCTTGGGAATTACTGGTTTGAAATTTTGGCTAAGCCTGATATCTGATTCTGGCTTGTTCTCCGACCTTGGCCTTATCCATGACCCTGACGCCCTTTGGAAAAGACTGAATATAAACCATGTTAGGCAGACAGGTTGTAAAAAGTCATAAAAACAGCATGAAGCATCAAAGACCAAGAACTCTTAAGATGAGCTTAATTGATAAATAATACGTAGCTCATGAACAAAGAGATAAATCATGAAAACAGAGTGAGTCTTGGTAGTTTGGGGTCAGTCCAGCTGACACCTATTTTCTCAGGGTAGAATTATTATAGTCAGTTCTCCAATGGTCATCTTACTTATTCATACAGTATATCAAATAGGTCAGAAGCAAAGGAAACTAGTTTTGGGAGAGGCATCACGCTTGGAACAATGAAGATCTAGGAAGCAAGATCATTCTAATCATTCACGGGTCCCTTGGTAAATCAGTCTATTATCTTCTCCTGGTAGAAAAAAAGATTGTGTGTGCATGTGTGTGTGTGTGTGTGTGCACACGCGCACGCATACACGCACACGCGCATGTGTACTTGTGGCTTATAATACTTTGTTTCCCAGTGCCTGGAAATGTTAATGGTGGATATTTCCTTTTACCTGTTTGCTTGGTGCTAACAGTCGCTTTACTGAGGCATAGTAAGTAGAAGCCTGGATGTTGCCGAGTCAGGGTTTCCTTTCGAGATTCTGCAGGCTCCTGAGATGTAGTGAGCATCCTCCAGAAGAAGATGATTCTCTGTGTGCTTGTGTGTGTGGTATAACACTAGTCTGGCCCTTTTATTTATTTTACTTTATTTTATTTTATTTTATTTTATTTTATTTTATTTTATTTTATTTTATTTTATTTTATTTTATTTTATTTTACTGCTTTTTAGGGCCACACTTGTGGCATATGGAGGTTTCCAGGCTAGGGTCAAAACGGAGCTACAGCTGCCAGCCTACACCACAGCCACAGCAATGTGGAAGCTGAGCAATGTCCATGAGCTATATCACAGCTCATGGCAATGCCAGATCCCCGACCCACTGAGCGAGGCCAGGGATCAAACCAGCATCCTCATGGATACTAGTTGTATTCATTTCCACAGCTCCACAACGGGAACTCCAGTCTAGCACTATTAATAGAAATTTCTGTAATGATGGAAACTTACTATATTTGCACTGTCCAGTGCAGTAGCTACTGGCCATAAACACTTGAAATATGGCTAGTTACGACACTTGAAATATGGCTAGTTTGGACACTTGAAATATGGCTAGTGTGAAATATGGCTAAATTTTTCATTTAATTGTTTAACAGCCATACAGGAGAAGTACTTATTGTATTGGGCACTGTAGCTTTCATCAATTTGAGCACAAATTTTTGGCATACCACCTTCCCATTGCTCCTATTTGAGAAAGAGCCCCTCGGGTTCAATGTCAGTAGGGATATGCTTGGGAATCAAGTGCTTCTAAACCTGGGGTTAGGAGACCATATGCCTTGGCAGAGTTATGCATATCTTATTTTAGTGCCAATTGCAAAGAAAAGTAAGAATTAATATGGCGCCCCACCAACCACATGGTTATTAGGTAGGAAAAAGGTGACAAACACCATTCTGGATGTACTAGTTACCTTGTTTTTTGGAGGGATAGTTAACTAGTTGACATGATGTGACATCAGATGACATGAGCTGACCTAGAATAAAAATCTCAAAGATGAGGGAAAACTAGATGTGAAGATTCAAGGACCCAGAACCAAACTTTCATTTGTTGAACCCAGAATTTCTCAAAAAAAACTGACTCCAGAAGTACTCTCTGCATGAGCCTGTGCACATAGCAACCACAGATATAGTGCTTTATGGACACATTCTGGGAAAGGCTGCTCTCTAAAATGATTGCTGGCTGCTCCTCCTGTAAATCATATTTTCCATCACTCCCTTACTGGATTTTTCTGCTATTTTCTTCCTTGCCTTCCTCCTTTCTGTAGCTGGGACTACGTCAAGGGCATCCTGGGGCCCTGGTGAGAGGGATTGTGCCATAGGATTGGAGCCAATGCTCGCACTGTTGCTGACCTGGGTTCTGAGACACTTTAATCAATAGAAATTGATAAGAGGCCAGAGGAGGAATTCAGGGAAGGCTTTATTGGAACTGATGTTGCAGCAGGAGGGAGTGAAAACAAGTAATAGTTGCCCTTGCTCATCCCTTGAAGGGGTAGAAACCTGGTTCTTTAAATGGGGTGAGGGTAGTGGGTCAGGGGTCAGGTTGGAGGGTGGCCTGGGTGGTCTGCCCAGCCCCTAAGAGGTGCTGTGTTCAGCAGTCATGTGCAGGACTCTGCTTTTGCTCAGAAGTGGCATTTGGGTTTGGGATCTGTTTGTATCTTGTTCATAATTTGCTCCACCTGGGCATACACACAGTTATGTTTAGTCCCTTATAGTTTTTTGTATTCTGTTCCTGGAAAAAATGTTTGTCCAGGTACAAGCACTGCAGCAAAGGGTCCTGGATCCCAGCCTATCTCAATACCACTTACTTTTGCCTTTAGTATCTTTTTGAAACCTGTCTGATATAGTCGAGACCCACTTGGTGATGGACAGATGCTGGGCACATCCAGTGTGATGGCTTAGTGAGTTATGTAGCACCTGGTTCGTGATGGACAACTCAGGAGACTTGGTATCTTAATAGAGGTTGTTTTTTAAAGTACAAGGACTTCTAATGTTAGTTCATTTAACTTAAAAACTAAACAGAAAAAGAGCGAGTGATGCATTTAAAATATGCAATACCAGAAATGTCTGCAAAGTCAATTTCTCTATTTGTAATTGTTTTATTATTTCATAGCATAGTTAACTAAATGGAGAATAGTTTGTCACATCCAGCTTTTTTATTAATATCAAGTATATCTTCCCATTGGTCTGTGTACTTAGATTATCTTCATACATGCAGAGTGGTTTCATTCTTACTCTTGCTCAGCCAAGCAAGATAAAGGACTGTAATTACAGAGAAAAAATATCCTTTTTAGAGTCAAAATGTTCCCTGCAAATTTTTTTTCTTCAGAAAATAGAAACAACTAGAAAGTAAGCCAAATTTACTTCTACATTTGTCAAATTATTTATAAAAAATTTCAAAGGCCATGCTGGGCTAAACAAATGTGAGAATGAATTGGATTTCTTGTTAAAATATTACAGGTTACAACTAAAACAAATATATTAAGATTTATTGAATTGGAGGAAATTTTAATACAAATAAAATTTGTTTTTTGTTTAGTTAAAGCTAAGATTTTAACAGAGTACTTACATAGTTTTCTATCTCATTATACTTATTGCCAGAACTGCAGAACAGTTTAGGCAATTGCTTTTTCTTATTTACTTTTTTTTTTTTTTGCTTTTGCTTTTTGCTTTTTAGAGTCATTCTTGTGGCACATGGCAGTTCCCAGGCTAGGGGTTGAATCAGAGCTGTAGCTGCCAGCCTACACCAGAGCTACAGCGATGCGGGATCTGAGTCGTGTCTGCAAACTATACCACAGCTCAGGCAACACCAGATCATTAACCCACTGAGGGACGCCAGGGATTGAACGCTAAACCTTATGGTTACTAGTCAGATTGTTTCTGCTGTGCCACAACGGGAACTCCACTATTTTTTTTTTAATCTGAGCACTGGTATCTCAAACAGAGACATTCCTAGGTAAAGCCAGCAGGAACAGAATTCCAGTTCTACCTATATGCAGAATATCCAGATGTCTTTATTTTTAAAACTTGTCATTTATTTACTTTGTTTCTTACCTATTCTTAAGTTGTTAATATAATGGTTTAGAATTCATGCTTAGTTGTCATAAGACTCAGAAGATTTTGGATTGTTCTATGACAAGACACCATATTTTTATTCACCATCAATCAAAGCTAGACAATTCTATGATTTAGAATTTTTCTGAAAATTTGATCTAAACTCACTGTGTCTACATTATTTTAAGGGAATTTGAATCATATAAGTTGACAACCAAGTAACGAAATAATGAAATCTCTCTTACGCAAAATGTCAATTAGTGTATATTATATGCAGCACATAAAAAGAGAATAATTTCAAGGCTGGTCTGGCACGAGACTTGCAAACTGTGTTTGCCTAACTACCGCGTGGTGGCGCCACTTCAGCTGATTAAATAGAAATGTCTATCTTTAGGTCGATGTCTTGGGAACCTAATTATTGTTTATGGAATGAGGGCTTGTTTGAGGACTATGTTGACTGCCTTGCTGTTATTTTACCAAGCACTGTTACCATTATATAGAATTTTTTAGATCACACAGAAAGGTATTCAACTGTTATTTAAGTGGTGTCCTTCCAGTGCTGAAAAACAAGCTTTAAAATCAACCTTAGAAAGAAAGAAGTGATAGCATGCTATGAAGAATTCTTCATAATTGTCATATTACATTACGTATATCTTTGGAAAACTATAGAAAATATCAGAGGTAATATTTCAAAAAATTAAAGCAAGACATTAAAGCAGAAAAAAAGCACAATTGTTATAAATTATTCATTTTAGGTAGATAGATCCCTCCCCTCATCAATTTCTCAGTTTGGGAAAACTAGGCGAGGATTTTCTCTTTTTTTGCTTTCTCTCTCTCTTTTTTCTTTTTTTAGGGCAGAACCCGTGGCAAATGGAATATGGAAATTCCCAGGCTAGGGGTTGAATCAGAGCTGTAGTTGCCAGCCTACACCACAGTCACAGCAACATGGATTCTGAGACTTGTCTGTGACCTACATCACAGCTCATGGCAGTGCTGGATCCTTAACCCACTAAGCAAGGCCAGGGATTGAATCCTCTTCCTCAAGGATACTAGTTGGGCTCATTACCACCGATCCACAAGGGGAACTCCTAGGCTTGAATTTTAAAAGTTTTGAAATATGCCAAATCTTCAGCAGAGTGTGTTGCTTGTATGAAAGATTACTTTCCCAATACCAAAAGAGTTTTATGTTTGTATTTAAAAGTTAAAAAGTTACTTTAAAGGTGGAAATTTGGATAGAGAGAGGAGAAGAGAATGAGGATGGTTTGAGCAGACTAGTGTTCACTAGCTTTCTGCCTTCACAATATCCTGTTTATTTTTCCATTTCTAATATCTGATCTGATGAAAAAAAGTTGATTCAGAGAATGGGTTAGTGGACAAGAAGAGAGAGCAAGTAAAGACTGGAAATAAAAGAACTACCAGCCTAGAGTGCCTTTGCATCCAGGAGACACATAGAAGATCTTAAAGAAACTAGTAAGATAGATTCCTCTACATTCTCTTTCATCTTGTTAACTCTTCTATGCTAAGCCCCTGTTATCCCACAATCATATTTCTTCAATCAGCTAGGCCTCTATTTAACAAGATTTAAAATGCCAAGCCCTCTACATATGCTATTATTGATGTGTTTCTTCATAGACATTTTAGCTATTAAAGATGATAGGCATTTTTTTCTCCAATATATTCCAGACCATATTCATTAGTGGTTGACACCTAGGTCTTGTCTGACTGCTATAACATTTTCAAAATATATGCCTAAGGGCGCCAACAAATCCTAGAGATAAGTAATAAATATGACAATTTTACTTCCTGAACTAATAACATATCCTATGAATGACAAAAAAGTATTGAAATAAAATATGGCTCACATGTTGGATACCCTTGGAGAGGTGATTTAATTGAATTTTGTGTAGTAGGGGGGCTTCTTGGAGACATTTTCTAGACTCAGCTCTCATTTCGTATTAGTACACTGCTTTGTTTGGATTCCCCCAAAAGGTGAACTTTTGGGGGGAACCCAAACTAATGAAGTGGGAAGGAGGGAGAAAGAAGAAAAGCCAAAAACTATGCGCAATGCACAGGCTACTGCTGTGTGCAGTTGAGGTTCAGCCTTGTAGGGTTCACTTTGAGAAATGCTACAGAACACCCCTGGGCCCATCCCTCTGAAGGACAGGAAGGGTGGAGCATTTATGCAACTCTTACCCCTTATTGTTTGAAGATGGCCTTTGTGGTATTAACTCTTCAGCCCTCCAGTAATTCCTGGTCCTATACGGTCAAAAAACAACTTCAAGCTTAGAAGAGAGACAGACCCTTGAAATGAGAAGTTAATTTCCCAGGTTCTATGGACCTCAGCTTTAGGATCACTCAGGTGGGCTGAGGGAAAGGGGTGAGGCATCAACATCACATGTTACATACATAATGCCACCACATACATAAAGCTAGTTGAGTCCCAAAATTGTCAAAACCTTACTGATGAGTGGAAGTCCTTCAAATACACATTACCAGAAATAGTCTCATCAATTCCTTGCATAGATTTCCTTTGAGATGGACTGTTTCCTTACCAGCTTTGCCTCAGGGCATATATAATGATTTCCCATGACATTTCTCAACATTTTCTAAGTATTTTGGTCTTGGAATTCCTCCTCAGGAGAAGAGCTTCCAAAATGCATGCAACATTGGGTCCTAAAAATATAAAGAAGCAAGAAATTTTGCTGCCATAAAATCAATAGAGTGAATTTGTAAAGGGTCTTTAAAAGAAAAGATAGATGACAGATGAATTTTACAAAGCCAACAACTCCTTTAGACAAGCATGTAATACATAAAAGTAGAGCTGGCAGAAAGTGTTTATTTTTAATATCTAGATTACTAAAGATTGATTTAATCTTTATTTTATGTCATACAAATTTAACAAATAAAAATGTGCATTAAGGAAGAGCAGAACATAGCAGTGAAAGGAAAGTTCATATCTTTACTATTTTAAATCTTTAACAGCAAAGGCTTTTCTTGAGTTTTATTTGCTTAATGGAAAAACAATGTTTATGAAATTTCCTGGCTATTTGGAGTTATTTATTATAGATAATAAAACAAATTGACCCTCTAGATGTTGTTCTGTGTTTATGTTCTTTTCCATTGAAATAGAAAAAAAAGTCAATTATTGGCTATACTATTGTGGTATAAGGAATAATCAATTGAGATAGTCAAAATACAGTCTCTTACATTTATTCCATTTCTATAGCAGGGCATGGACACAACCTGTAACACAAGCCTGGATTTCCCTCTTCCCAGCAGTGCATCACTGCTGAAACTGTTACTTAGTCAAATGTCTTGCCTCTGTTCTTTTCTGTTACTATTCACATATGTATGAGTAATTGATTATCCATATCATTGCTAGATTAAATTCCTTACCTGTTCTTAATTACATTATCATCAAATTTAAGAAGATGACTACTACATCAAGCCCTACATGATCTATAAGATTTTACCCAAACTTTTGACATCTTTAGGATTTTTTAGGTATAGGATCACCTCAAACTGCAAAGTGACCATTCTTCCTTTCCAATTTGGATTCCTTTTATTGTTCTGCTTTGATTGCTGTGGCAAGCATTTCCAGTTCTATGTTGAGTTAAAGTGGTGAGAGTGAGAATTCTTGTTTTCTTCCTGTATTTAGAGGAGATGCCTTCAGCTTTTCACTGTTGATTATGATGTTGGCTGTGGGTTTGTCATATATTGCTTACATTAAGTTGAGGTATGTTCCCTCTATACACACTTTGTTGAGAGTTTTTATCTGGCAATTCTCTTCTCAGACTTTTCACATCCCAGGCTTATGTTTTCCTCTCTTTGCCTTTTATCATTTTGCTTCTAAATCTAAAGGGTGCATTTTCTTTTTTTCCTCTAGGTTTCAGACTAAGTTTTGTTCTTTTATTGACATCTTCTGATAGCAGCCCACACAGATTTCTCCTCATTTAACTCTCTTCTTATTTACTGTGTACTGTGTATACTCTATGAGAAGTACCTTGTACTCTTCCAATTTGCAAAAACATTCAGGACAATGATCCTCAAATTTAAATGTGCATGACACTCACTCAGGGAGCTTGATAAGAATGCTGATTCTAGAGTCCCCTCAGATACTTCTGTCTAAAGCACTTGTGGCCTGAGAAATACTGTTTTAGTTTTTATAACATGTAAAACTATGGTTGGCTCATTCTTTTTAAGATAAATAAAATATCCTGTTACCATCGCAACCCTTCTGAGATGGTTGATTTTTTGATAAAGACCTACCTTGACCCCTGCTGCAAATAACTAAGCCTTGACCCTGAGATGGTTTTTGGTTTTGAAATGTCAGAGACACTGCTGATTGGAAGTGAAAACCACTGGTTGCCAAATAAATTAGATGCTTCTTTGGATTATAGAAAATAATAATCATTTTAAAGTCCATCCATCCAATGCCAAATAGCTTTCAACAGATTCATTGAAAAGTTTCTTCTTTTCTCTAATAGGTTATCATTATCTCTGGATGGCAAATATTCCAGCCCTGGTGGTGGTGGGGGGGGAGGAATTCTTGTTAGTCCAAGATTCCATTTCATAAAAATAGCCCTCCAGAGAGATAGCTAAAACTAGCTGAAGGAAAACAACAGAATTTAAGGGCAAAACCTTTAAAATTCAGAGAACAAGAAGACAGTACAATTCTATAAAATTGGGCTGATTTTCCACTTAATAGAACTTCTGCTCTCCAAAAGACACTGTTAAAAGAACAAAAAATGAGCCCAAACCGGGGGAAATATTTGCAATACACATATCTAATAAAGTACCTCTACCTGGTATACATTAAAACATGGTCAACACTTCACAATAAGAAAATAAGTACTCCAGACATTTGCCGGTGCAGCCCGAGCTGTTCACAACAAAAAGTGCAACAGGCACAGGGACGCTGGGCTGCCTGGCCAGCCTGCACTGTGGCATGCCCCACAGCTCAGGGGGAAGTCTTACAAACCGAACTTGACCTCACACCTGCCCGCCGTCTCCCTCATTGCCTCTGGGAGTGTCCACTCTTCTTCCACCAGTATGGTGATGTCTTCACAATACTGCCAGTGGCTGAGTGACTATGGGCCACTGTCTCTAGGCTACACCCAGGTAAGCAGGAATAGTCAGGTGCCCCACTGCAAGTTTGCTGAGCTGCTGGCCATCATCCAAGAGCTGGGGAAAGAGATCAGACTCATCTATGCAGGCAGCAAGAGAACGATGGAGAGACAAAAATGAGGCATCATCCTCCCTAGAGGATTGGTGTGGGGAGTGGTGGGCTGAAACCAAACGGAATGCCAGGTCCTAGGTGCCTTGTGAGCCTGGAAGGTTTTCCATCTCCTTCCAGAGAAGTCACAATTCATCTCCCCCATTCAGATGCAACTTTGTTTTCAAAATTGTAACAGTTTGGTTTCTCTTCCCCAGTGTCCCTCCCTTGGTTCCCTAGGCTCTGAACCTACCCTCTTTAAGACTGAGGAAAGACTTTGCAGTTGACTAGGATTTACATTTTAAATAGTTAGGAACTCTCCAGGTGTTTTTGTTTTTTAAAGCATTGATTCAAAAGATGCATGTAAAAGTTCCCTATCTTACAGCAAACTAGTTTGCCTCCAAGATACCAGTGTCTCCCTCTCCTCTTTTGAAGCTGTGTTACCCAGATTGTTGTTTGTTCCTTTTCATAAGCTGATAAAATCAAAACTTTTTTTTTTTTAGCTCTTAGGTAGCTGCTCCCCTTGTTTGCCATTCAGAGTAGATTCTGCCTAATTTAAGTTCTTTTTTCCTTAAACATTTGCATGACCATTAGTGCTTTGAAGTCAATTTTTAAAAATGGACAAGTTATAAATACAGCAGAAAGAGCAGCCTCCCAAACCAAAACTTACAGAGATCCCTGAAATTATTCCTAAGACTGTATGTAGATTTCAGTTCTGCCTTTCCTGGAAGTTTATCCAAACATCTGGAAGAAAATGAAAGAATTTGCATCTTTGTATTTCTACTTGATGTAATAAAGTTTATTTTCTTTAAAAAGAAAGAAAGGAAGAAAGAAAGAAGGAAAGAAAGAAAGAAAGAAAGAAAGAAAGAAAGAAAGAAAGAAAGAAGGAAAGAAAGAAAGAAAGAAAATAAGCATTCCAAAAGAAATAGTCAAAAAATTTAATAGACATTTCATCAAAGACTTATGAATGGCAAGTAGGATATAAAAAGGTGTTCATCACCATGTAAATTAAAATCCACTTTTGTATACTAGTATAAATCCACTACGATTGCTATAAATTAAAAAGGCAGCCCATATTATTTGTTGGCAGGGATGTGGAACTCATAAATTCCTGGTGGGAATGGAAAATAGTACAACCATGTAGGAGGACAGTTTAGCAAAATGTTAAATATGAACCTACCTTGTAACCCAGCCATTCCACACCTATGTATTTATGCAAATGTCATGAAAGCGTGTGCTCATACAAATATTTGTACATAAACAGTCATAGCAGCTTTATTTGTAACACCCAGATACTGGGAGCAGCCCAAATGTTCATCACTAGGAGAATAAATACATTGTGGTATATCCATACAATAGAATAATACCCAGCATTCAATATCATATCCATAGCATGGCTTATCATATGGTTCTGTTTATATAAAATTTAGTAATGCCTGAGGATAGAGGAAGGGCCATGGCAGTGGAACAGGAAGGCGGGATTACCAGGGGGACACCAGGAAACTTTTTTTTGTGTGTTTGTGTTATTTTATTTATTTATTTATTTTTATTTTCCCACTGTACAGCAAGGGGGTCAGGTTATCCTTACATGTATACATTACAATTACATTTCTTCCCCCACCCTTTCTTCTGTTGCAACATGAGTATCTAGACAAAGTTCTCAATGCTATTCAGCAGGATCTCCTTGTAAATCTATTCTAAGTTATGTCTGATAAGCCCAAGCTCCCGATCCCTCCCATCAGGCAGCCACAAGTCTCTTCTCCAAGTCCATGATTTTCTTTGCTAAGGAGATGTTCATTTGTGATGGATATTAGATTCCAGTTATAAGTGATATCATATGGTATTTGTCTTTGTCTTTCTGGCTCATTTCACTCAGTATGAGATTCTCTAGCTCCATCCATGTTGCTGCAAATGGCATTATGTCATTCTTTTTTATGGCTGAGTAGTATTCCATTGTGTATATATACCACCTCTTCCGAATCCAATCATCTGTCGATGGACATGTGGGTTGTTTCCATGTCTTGGCTATTGTGAATAGTGCTGCAATGAACATGCGGGTGCATGTGTCTCTTTTAAGTAGAGTTTTGTCCGGATAGATGCCCAAGAGTGGGATTGCAGGGTCATATGGTAGTTCTACGTATAGATTTCTAAGGTATGTCCAAACTGTTCTCCATAATGGCTGTACCAGTTTACATTCCCACCAACGGTGCAGGAGGGTTCCCTTTTCTCCACACCCCCACCAGCACTTGTTATTTGTGGATTTATGAATGATGGCCATTCTGACTGGTGTGAGGTGGTATCTCATGGTAGTTTTGATTTGCATTTCTCTTATAACCAGCGATGTTGAGCATTTTTTCATATGCTTGTTGGCCTTCTGTATATCTTCTTTGGAGAAATGTCTATTCAGGTCTTTTGCCCATTTTTCCATTGATTGATTGGTTTTTTTGCTGTTGGGTTGTATAAGTTGTTTATATATTCTAGAGATTAAGCCCTTGTCGGTTGCATCATTTGAAACTGTTTTCTCCCATTCTGTAAGTTGTCTTTTTGTTTTCTTTTGGGTTTCCTTTGCTGTGCAAAAGCTTTTCAGTTTGATGAGGTCCCATGGGTTTATTTTTGCTCTAATTTCTTCTATTGCTTTGGGAGACTGACCTGAGAAAATATTCATGATGTTGATGTCAGAGAGTGTTTTGCCTATGTTTTCTTCTAGGAGTTTGATGGTGTCCTGTCGTATATTTAAGCCTTTCAGCCATTTTGAGTTTATTTTTGTGCATGGTGTGAGGGTGTGTTCTAGTTTCATTGGTTTGCATGCAGCTGTCCAGGTTTCCCAGCAATGCTTGCTGAATAGACTTTCTTTTTCCCATTTGATGTTCTTGCCTCCCTTGTCAAAGATTAATTGACCCTAGGTGTCAGGGTTTATTTCTGGATTCTCTCTTCTGTTCCATTGGTCTGTCTGTCTGTTTTGAAACCAGTACCAGACTGTTTTGATGACTGTGGCTTTGTAGTATTTCTTGAAGTCTGGGAGAGTTCTGCCTCCTGCTTGGTTTTTGTTTCTCAGGATTGCTTTGGCGATTCTGGGTCTTTTGTTGTTCCATATAAATGTTTGGATTGTTTGTTGTAGTTCTGTGAAAAATGTCATGGGCAATTTGATAGGGATTGCATTGAATCTGTAGATTGCTTTGGGTAGTATGGCCATTTTTACAATATTGATTTTCCCAATCCAGGACTATGGAATATCTTTCCATTTCTTTACATCTTCTTTGATTTCTTTGATTAAAGTTTTATAGTTCTCAGCATATAGGTCCTTTACCTCCTTGGTCAGGTGTATTCCGAGGTATTTGATTTTGTGAGGTGCAATTTTAAAAGGTATTGTATTTTTGTATTCCTTTTCTAATATTTCATTGCTGGTATACAGAAATGCAACTGACTTCTGAATGTTCATCTTATATCCTGCTACTTTGCTGAATTTATGAATCAGTTCAAGGAGTTTTGGGGTTGAGTCCTTAGGGTTTTCTATGTATAGTATCATGTCATCTGCATACAGTGACAGTTTGATCTCTTCTCTTCCTATATGGATGCCTTTTATTTCTTTTGTTTGTCTAATTGCTGTGCCTAGGACTTCCAAAATGATGTTGAAGAGCAGTGGTGAGAGTGGGCATCCCTGTCTTGTTCCAGATTTGAGTGAGAAGGCTTTCAGTTTTCCCCCACTGAGGATTATATTTGTTGTGGGTTTCTCATAAATGGCTTTGATTATATTCAGGAATGTTCCCTCTATACCCACTTTGGCGAGGGTCTTGATCATGAATGGATGTTGGACTTTGTCAAATGCTTTTTCTGCGTCTATTGAGATGATTGTATGATTTTTGACTTTTTTTTGTTAATGTGGTGTATGATGCTGATTGATTTGCGTATGTTGAACCATCCTTGTGAACCTGGGATGATCCCAAGGAAACTTTAATGGTGATGGATGTGTTCTTTGTGCTGACTGTGATAATGGCTTATCAGGAGTATAAATATGTTGAAACGTATGAATTATGTCCTTTATATACCTTAAAGCTGATTTAAGATAAAGAAAGGGTTTTAGAATTTTTTAAAAAGTTTTATTGAAGTATAGTCATTTGAAAGGTTGTGATAATTACTGCTGTACAATAGTGATTCAGTTATACAGACAAAAACATCCATTCTCTTTCAGATTCTTTTCCCACATAGATTATCACAGAATATTGGGTAGAGCTGTTTTTGATGTAAATAAATATATTGTTTCTTGGATTATGAATGGTTAAATTATAGTTGTATTTAATGCAATAAAAAGCCAATTAAAGGAGACTCCCCCTTTTGTGTATTAGCACAGTCATCAAATTTGTTTTCTAATTAAGAAAATATCCATTTTCCTTGCTGTAGAGCAGAAGTTTTCACAGCCTTGTAAATTAAATATACTTCAATAAAATTAAGAAAACATCCTGTCTAGTTTTTTTAATAATTCAATCAATTTTATTATATTTATAGTTGTACAACAATCATCTCAACCTAAAACAATCTAGTTTTAAAAGCTTTACTCAGATATAGATTT
The DNA here is from genome assembly GCF_016906955.1 of Phacochoerus africanus. Taxonomy (NCBI): domain Eukaryota; kingdom Metazoa; phylum Chordata; class Mammalia; order Artiodactyla; family Suidae; genus Phacochoerus; species Phacochoerus africanus. The sequence goes on along the minus strand of NC_062553.1, from coordinate 47,164,663 downwards.
TCCAGAAATAAAAAAAAAAAAGAATTCCCTTTGCATTTTGGAGAATAACAAGTGATTTCTGAGGGGGCTAAAGAGCCTGGGTTGTGCTCTTATTCTGGGAGTTTCAAAAACTGGCCAAATCTGGCAGAAACATTTCAAAGTTGTTTTCCACTATGACAACTAGAATCCAATGAATGTGTAGCTGTGACTCTGGGTTCCTGAGTAACTTACAGAAATATATAGCTTTTTTTGTAGGAAAACTGAAAGATTTATTTGTCCCATGAGAGTCAAGCAAAGCTTTAGTTCAATTATGACTCAGAAAGAGAAGTTTTCACAAAGATTTCATAAGCTTAAAAACTTTTTAAAAAATTCCTTCCCATCACACATCCAAACACAAACATCTGGGGTTAGAGAGGTGGGAGGATATTTCCTGGAAGAGGACAGCAAAGCTAAGTCACAGAGGATTTCCTGCAGTGGCACAGTGGGTTAAGGATCTTACTGAAGTGGCTTGGGTTGCTCCTGGGGTGCATGTTTAATCCCCAGCCTGGTGCAGTGGGTTAAAGTATCTGGTATTGTGGCAGTTGTAGAATAGGTCACAACTGAGGCTCAGATTCAGTCCCTAGCCCAGGAACTTCCATGTGTCTGTCACAGGTGCATTCATTAAAACAAACAAACAAACAAACAAAAACACACACACACACAAAACCAAAAAAACAAAACAAAAGCCCACAAACCCACAAAGCCGAGTCACAGGTTGCTATGGCATCTCCATCTGCAGACCCCATATTATCCAACTTTAATAGAAGGAAGCAAAAAGATTCTACAGATAAAAGCCACAGGATGTCTACAAGGACAGTCAGAAATAATTAACTTGAAAAACTGAAGAAATAAAAGAAACATCATGCAAGGATATTTGGTGTTCTAGCAAAGAGGAGGAGAGGCAAGACGGCTGGTTCACCATCATTAGTGGAGGATGAATATCCCCAGATACAGCAGGATACCTGAATGAATACATTCAGTGCCCCTACTCTCACCTCATATAAGGGACCAGCTTGTCCTCCCTGAGCAAGCCATCAAGAGAACTTGTTGCTTGTTTTCATTCCTCACTGCTGCATCAGGGACCCCAACAAAGCCTCGCCTGAATTTCTTGCCCTGCCTCTTATCTCTTTCTATTGATTAAGGAGGCTAAGAACCCTGGATGGTAATAGAAAGATATCCCCACATAAGTGAACCCCAGCAAAACCATGTTGTTTAACAGCCAATAGTAATACCTTTTTTTTTTTTTTTGCTTAATGTCATTTATTGTTTGAGCTACATGTGGTGAGCAATCACAATCTCTCAAACGTTTCTGTTCCTTAGCATTCTCAGTCCAGTTATAAGCTTATCTTGCAGAGGCTAATAGAAGAGGAGGGGAGGGAAAAGAATTAACTGGACTTAAAGCACTAAAGTTAAAGTTTTGGGGGTCATAGAAGGAGGGGAAAGGAAATAGAGCCTAAAAGCCATGAAATTAATGGGGCTAGAAGCCACTGAGACTTTTTGTCTCCATCGTAGCTAGTGACCTCAGTATTTCCAGCCCCATTAAAGTCTTATGCTTGATTTTGACAATTAATTGATCTTGATTTCTATTTTTTCAAACACTGTTATTTCCTTGAAAAGGGAGCCTATGCAGGATGAACACAAGCAGATACAGCAAAAAGCAGGAATCTGCTGCTCCTAGACTCTCAATTCCTGCCTCCTCAGGCAGAGGCTGGAAGCACTTTCTTTATGCAGCCTGGCAACTTGTATCTTTTCATGCTTGAATTTAATCGATTTTGGCTCTAAGCAGATTTTGCTCTGATTTCATAGAGGATGAAAATCAAGTCACTGGTCATGGTGACCCTGCACATGTGACACTGAGGCACATTTTATTTTCTCTTTCATAACAACAGGTGTTGGAAACAATAAAAATTGAGTTGGCTAGAATGTTTCATGGTGAATAACAGTCTACTCTTATGTGGACTCTCTCTTGCCACGAATGTAAGCATTCTAGAATGAAGACTGTTTTTTTTTTTTTTTTTGAAGCAAATTGAGAAAAAGGCATTTTCCAAGATACTTGTTGTGATTGGAGCACTGCATTTTTGGAGTTGTCTTTTGGTTAGTGGCACATGTGCAAAGCAAAGACTGCATGCTCCACACATTAAAAAAAATTTTTTTAAGTTTTATTGAAATGTAGTTGATTTACTATGCTGTGATAATTTCTTCTCTACATCATTCAGTTGTACATGTCTACATATCTATTCTCTTTCAAATTCTTTTCCCACATAGATTATCACATTTATTGGGTAGAGTTCTCTTTGCTAGACAGCAGGTCTCCGCTGGCCAATTCCACACACATTTTTATAGAGTTCTTTGTGCCCATACTGCTTTACTGAACAATTATGAAATTCTCAAGAAGAATTAAGGCCTGAAAAGATTGTGAATTCACTGAAAGTTTTATGCTCAATTAAACTAACAATTAACAAGCATTTGGTCCAGTCCTTGGATTTCCTCTTTGGCTTCAAATACCATACATATCCTGATGTCTCTGAAATTTATACTTTATTCTCAACCTTTCCAGAATCTTTTACATTCAACTATCTAAATAGCATCTCTAGTTAGATATCTAATAGGCATTTTTAAATGTACGGAAGGGACTTTGAATTTTCCCTTCTAGATTCCTCTTCCGATTTTCCACATTTTAATTCGTGGCAACACAGCCATCTAGATACTGAAATCACTGAGCCTTACAAACAACCTTGACTCATTTTTCTTTTTTCTCATAAGAAAAAATAAATCTGAAAACACACCACAGCCTTCAAAACACACATGGAGCCTGACCATTTTTCCCCACCTGAAGGGCACGTATTAGTTGCTTCTCCCACTGTCTTCCATGTGATTATTGCAGTAGCTTCCCTGGTTTCCAGGATTTCATGTCTCTTCTCCATACCGCAGTCCCAGAAGTGTCCCCGCTCAGAAGCTCCGAGGCCTCCTTTGTCTCTGTAGGCTTATGAAACCCTGAAAGATCTGCCCTCCCAAGCTTTACCACCTTCCAATTCCTTGCTGCTTCACTCCAGTCTTCTTATTGTTTCTTGCACACACTAAGCACATTTCTGCAAAGGACCATTGCCTTTGCTCTGTTCTCTGCCAGGAAAGTCCCCTCACAGATGTCCACGTAGGCTGCTGCCTCATGTTTTTGAAATCTCTTCTCAGATGTCACTGTCACAGAGCCCTCTCTGACTCCTCTATACAACCCTCCAGCTCTATCTCATTGTCCCTCTCTATTTCCCACATGTGGCTTCAGTTTCTACGGAGCACTACACCTGATGTGATGTTGAATCTTTGTTGTCTGGCTCCCCTTCTGGGAGGTCAGTTGATGGAGAGGGGATCTGGTTTTGGTCACACAACTATCTGTGTGCTGTGTGTTGGGACCCAAAGCATTCTCTCTCCTTGATCAGTGGTAGTGGTCTTGGGTTCAGTGAGTCAGTCTCACTTGTGGGACCCAGTGAGCCATCGTGGCACCAGACACACATCACAGTTAAGTGTGTCACCAGCATGAGTTTCCATCAGAACCGACTTACCGACATTTCAAGGGGGAGAGTCAACATGGTGGGCATAGGCATTACCCTCATTGAGAAGGTCCATGGCCCATAATCCTCCCTGTGTCCCATGAGAATCTCTTCTAGAAATTCACAAGAAAAAGTGTTCTTGTTACAGAGTGGTACCCTCAGGGATGCCCCAAAGCTGTGGCTTCCCACTGCAGTGGACGAGATACTTGTGGTCCACTACTGTCCCACTCCCGTCCCACTCCCCCACCCCAACCCAGTGCTAATATTGTTTCCAACCACACATCATTTTTGCCGTTAATAATGTTGACTAGGTAAACAGTGTGATATTGTTAACCCAAGGTCATTTTCCCATGGAAAGGGAGAAAGTTTTTTTAATTTTAATTTTTATTGTACTGTGATTCATAATAGGTTCCCAATTCACACTTTTGCTGAATGAACAAATAAATGAATGAATGAATGAGCATGATGTCAGAGGGGAAAACGTCAAGACAATGTTGAGAAAATTAAAAGTCAAACTACAGCCTGGGAAAAAATTATTTGCAAACCATATATAAAAGACTTATTTCCAGGATATGTAGACAATTCACAGCTCAATAAGAAGTCAAAAGCCCAATTTAAAAACTGAGGAAGAGATTTGAACACTTTAACAAAACAGATATACGAGTGGAAAATAAACACATGAAAAGATGCTAATAGTATTAGCCATGCAAATTTAAACCACAGTGAGAGAAATTTTTCACTAAAATGACAAAAATTAAAGGGCTTGGCAATTCCAAGTTGTAACAAGTATGTAAATAAACTGGAATTCTCATATGTTGCTGATGGGAATGCAAAACAATATAGCCACTTTGCAGCACATTTTGGCAGTTACTTATAAAGTTAAAAATACACTTACAGTATGACCAAACAAGCTCATTTCTAAGTATTTACTTAAGTGTTATAAAAATATTTGGCTACACATACACTTACATAAAAATATTCATGGAAGCTGCTTCTTTTCTGTCTCTCCTTTTTTCATTTTACAGCCACACTTACTACATATGGAAGTTCCCAGGCTAGGGGTCAAATCAGAGCTGCAGCTGATGCCTATGACACAGCCACAGCAACGCAGATCTGAGCCCCATCTGGGACCTACACTGCAGTTTGTGAAAACGCCAGATCCTTAACCCACTGAGTGAGGCCAGTGATCAAACCCACAACCTCACAGAGACAATGTTGGGTCCTTAACCCACTGCACCACAGTGGGAACTCCCAATGGAAGTTTTATTCATATATCCATAATAGTTCCAAACTAGATACTACTCAAATGTCTATTCCCTGGGGAACGGAAAAGGAACAGACTATAATACAGTTAACAACCTATATGAATCTCAAAAAAGATTATGCTCAGTGAAAAAAAAAGCCAGACACAGAAGACTAAGTACTTTATGATTTCTTTTACATGACATTTTGGAAAAGGTATTACTGTAGTGACAGGGAGCAGACAAGTAGTTAGTTACTAAGGTTTTGGGGTGGTGGGGAGGGATTAAATATAAAGGGGCTCAAAGGAACCCCTTTGTGGTGATGGAAATTTATTTTATGTACATTTGATCAAAAGATAGGCTCCTTAGTTGTGTTGTATGTTCGGTTTAAGTAAACACCGACCAATCGTTCCCAAAGTGATGTGTCTCATTTATATTCCTAGCAGCAGTATATAAAAATTGTACTGCTCTGTAGTCTTACCAATAATTGTTGTTTTCTGCCTCAAAAATTTTAGATATTCTAGTAGCTGGGTTTTACTGAATTGTGTTTTAAATGTGTGGACACTAAGACAAAAATTATTACTAAAAGTAATAAAGAGGGGCATTTTAAATGATGAAAGGCACCATCCATCAGGGATATAGTGTAGTCCTACATTTTTGTACATAGCCTCCAACTGGTAAAACAAAATTGACAGCATCAGAAAAGATATGGGCAAAAACCAAGATCATAGCAAAATGTTTTAAAATTTTATTTTATTGAAGTATAGTTGATGTACAATGTTGTATTAATTTATTCTTTACAGCAAAGTGATTCAGTTTACATATATATATGTGGATATCTACACACACACAGACACATATATACATATATATATATATTCTTTTTCACACTCTTTTCCATTATGGTTTATCACAGGATATTGAATATAGTTCCCTGTGCTGTACAGCAAGACCCTGTTGTTTATCCATTCTGAAGAGTTTGTATCCTAGAAGAATATAACATGCCTGTCTTAGTAATTAGTACAATAGGGAAAGTAATCAGTAGACACGCAGAAATTTAGAACAACATGATTAACTAACTTTATGTGTGTGTGTGTGAAATTAGAACATAGTGCTCAATGCTTGCATTTTGAATATTCTATTCAAGTTCACATGGAACACTGCAAAATTACGTATATCTTGACTGTGAAAAAAGTTGTAATAAGTTTTCCAAGTGTCAAATCAATATGTGTTCTCTGAGCACAGTGAAATTAAGAAAGGAATAAATAACAAAAATACAATGAGAAAAATCCCTAAATGAATAGAAAATAAGCAATATATTCCTTTCTTTTTTTCTTTAGAAACTATTTCTTCCTGTCACCCTTATTTCTATTTTCTATTTAAGAATTTGTGGAAGAAAGCTGAAGATCACTCTATGGGGGCTGTTTCCTACCAGTTAACTGCAGGCCAGTGCTCAGGGCCGGCTGGCACCTACAGACCAGCCATGACCTTGGGTTGGGTAGCAGTGAGCTTAGGAGTTGGAAGAGCCCATTTACTCTGAAACTCCTCCTTGGTCACAGCTTTTTCAGTGGCATCTGTCTTTCCTTTTCAGTTTCCTCAGGATCTCTGTAGAAGCAGACCTCAGGTGGGACCTCCTTGGGTGTTTCTGGGAGACTGTTATACAGGCCCAGAACTTCCCAGGCAGCACCCACCACATCAGACCCACACAGGGAGCTTGCTGGTTCTTACAGGGATGGCAGTGTTCACACAGTATGGAGGACAGTCTGTACTACAGGTGGGTCAGGCAAGTTAACAAATTGCACCTCTGGGAGGGGCTGGTGGGCACTTACCATCATAAGCTGCAGCTCCTGAAATGTTGCCTGGATCTGGTGAATGGAGGTCCCAGGAATGGAGCCGCCCCCATGACAGCAGCAAACTTCAGCACATTCAGATGACCTGGAGGATGTGACCCTGACATCAGCAGGGTTTTCAATAACATGAAGTTTCTCCCAGATCCTCTACAGATTTATGATTAGAGGCCATCACTTTTCCTTTTGTGAATGTTCTGTTCCATTTGGAAGTCAAGGTGTGTGCCTCTGAAGTAGGCTTCTGCTGGGAGGGACTGGAAGATATCCCTTTCCTTCACTTGCTCTGGACACTGTGAAAGTTTCCCTTGTTTTGTTCTGACAAAAACCAAGAACAATGCTATATGGACCCCTTTCAGGGTAATGTGGAAAAAGCAGTTGCACATTTCTAGATAACTCATGTGTCAAAGGTGGAATCACAATAAAAAAATATGAAATATTTTAAAATAAAGGATAATAAAAATATGGCATCAAAACCTGTGGGATTCCTGAGTTACCCTGGTGGCTGAGAGGTAACGACCCCAACTAGTATCCATGAGGATGCACTTTGATCCTTGGCCTTGCTCAGTGGGCCAAGGATCCAGCGTTTTCTGTGAGCTGTGGTGTAGGTCGCAGATGTGTCTTGGATCCCTCATTGCTGTGGCCATCGTGCAGGCCGGAAACTACCGATCAGATTTGACCCCTAGCCTGGGAACTTCCATATGCCTCAGATGCAGCCCTCAAAAGACAAAAACAAAAAACAACAATAAAACAAACAAACAAAAAGCTTGTGGTATTCAGCTAAGGTAGGGCTTAAAAAAATGTAATCTGAAATGCATAGGTTAGAAAAAAGTCTCAAAAAATGCAGTCTTAAATCTTAGAAAAAAGTCTGAAAAGTTTGTATATAGACATCTGTCTCAAAGCCTAGAATAAACAAAATGAAAATTAACCTTAAAAAATATAAAGGAAGGAATTATATTAAGAACAGAACTTGATGAAATTAAAAGCAAACATAAACCGGAGAAAATGCATTACTAACAATATTGATAAATATCTAGGAAAACAGGGAAGATTGGAGTTCCGGTTGTGGCGCAGTGGTTAGCGAATCCAACTAGGAACCATGAGGCTGCACGTTCGATCCCTGGCCTTGCTCAGTGGTTTGAGGATCTGGCGTTGCCGTGAGCTGTGGTGTGGGTCGAAGACGCGGCTCGGATCCTGCGCTGCTGTGGCTCTGGTGTAGGCTGGTGGCTACAGCTCAGATTCGACCCCTAGCCTGGGAACCTCCCATATGCTGCGGGAGCGGCCCTAGAAAAGGCAAAAAGACAAAAATAAATAAATAGACAAACAAACAAATAAATAAAACAAGGAAGATAAAATAATCAATACCTCCCCCCCAAATCTAGGCATTTCCTGGTAGCACAGTGGTTTAAGGATATGGCATTGTCACAGCTATGGGATGGGTTTGATCCCTGGCCGGGTAATTTCTACATGCTTTGGTAGTGGCTAAAAACAAACAAACAAAAAAAGCTCATCAACATCAAAGTCCCACAGACACTAAAAAAGGGATAATATTTATAGCTTTATGTTAATACATTTGAAAATTTAAGTGAAATGTATAAACTGATGCAGGAAGAAAAGGGAATCTGAATAGTCTATTTTCTGTTAAAAATAGTTAAATTATAAAAAAAAACAGGAACAACAACAAAAAAGCCTCCTCATAAAGAAATTTCCAGGTTAAGAAGGACTCATTAATGAAATCTTCCAAAATTTAAGCAAGATACCAACATCTTAAAATCTGGGAGTTCCTATAGTGGCTCAGTTGTTAACGAGACTGACAAGTAACCATGAGGTTGCAGGTTCGATTCCTGGCCTTGCTCAGTAGATTAAGGATCCGGTGTTGCCGTGAGCTGTGGTATAGGTCATAGACACAGCTGGCATCTGCTGTTGCTGTGGCTCTGGCGTAGGCCAGCAGCTGTAGCTCTGATTGGACCACTAGGAACCTCCATATGCTGTGGATGGGGCCCTAAAAAGACAAAAGACAAAAAAAAAATCTTAAACGTAATCTTCCTAGGAACAGAGAAAAAAAGGAAAACATTAATTAATTTTATGAGACCAGCATAACAAATACCAAACCCTACGCAGGACATTTCAAAAAGAGAACTTAAAGTTCAGTTTGTCTCATATGTATAGATGCAAAAATCCTCAAAAAATAACCCAACAGGGAGTTCCCATCACGGCTCAGCAGTTAACGAACTCAGGATCGATCCCTGGCCTCACTCAGTGGGTTAGGGACCTGGCATTGCTGTGAGCTCTGGTGTAGGTCGCAGTCACGGCTCGGCTCCCACATTGCTGTGGCTGTGCTGTAGGCTGGTGGCTCTAGCTCCCATTTGACCCCTAGCCTGGGATCCAAGCTGTGTCTGCGACCACAGTTCAGGGTAGTGCTGGATCCTTGACCCACCTAGCAAGGAAGGCCAGGGATCAACCTGCATCCTCACGGATCCCAGTTGGTTTCGTTAACTGTTGGGATCGGGAACTCCCTAAGATGGGTTCTTAACCTGCTGAGTCACAACGGGAACTCTAAAGTTCTAAACCTTAAAACCACATGTCCTCTATTTACCTTTCTACTTTGTGTTTGTTCATCTTTATGGAAAAGAAGGTCTATACCATCACATTGGAAAACTGTTAGGCATTATTTTGAAAGGCAGCACATTTGCATACCCTGCAACCCAGCAGTTTCACTCCTAGGTATGCCTCAGAGAATGTTTTGTACTTAGGCACCAGGAGCAATTCAAAGAAAGTTCAAGGCAGCACAGATCAGGGTATTTTTTTCTATTATGAAAATGATAGTTTTTAACAGAATTGATTAATAAATTGTGAAACTCTGACACAATAAACATACCATCATGAAAATAAATAACATAAAAATAACATTTGGCCAGAGTTCCCTGGTGGCTCAGAAGATTAAGGATCTGGCATTGTTTTTGCTGTGGTATAGGTTTGATCCCTGGCCTGTAAACTTCCACAGACCATGGGTATGGCCAAAAATTAATAAATAACACATACCCACCTAGATAAATTGAGGATGCCTAATATTGAATGCATACATATATTTGTGATGAAATATTCTAAAAATTAAGAGAATGATAAACACAAAATTTAGGATAGTGATCAGTGCTGATCCGGACAGGGAGCAGGGAAGTGGGATAGGAGAAACATATGAAGAGGTAGATGATATTTTGTTTCTTTGTTGGGTAGTGGTTTCATGGGTGTTCACTATGTTATTGTTTCATAATGTGTGTGTATATATATATATATGTATAATATATATATTACACATATCTTCCTTATATATACCACATTTATATACCAAATGACCAAGTCATTTATTACAATTCCCTGATTTGAGTAACTGTACTGTGGTTACAAAAGATAATGGACTTATTTTTAAGAAATACACACTAAGTATGTGTCTATGTCTATGTAGATGTTCTTTATATCTGTAGATATAGATAAATAAACATATAGGTGCTTAGGGACCGATAAAATAAATGGGGCAAAATGTAAATAACTGGTGACTCTGAGTGTGGAACATTGCATTTTGCAAAAATACTGACAATAATACCTCTCATCCTACAGTTTTTTTTTTTTGAACCAGTATAGGTGTTCTATTTTCCCCTGTGAATTTGGGTGGGTATATCCATGGCAGAAATGAAGCTACATGATTTTCCAGGCTAGATAATGAAAGACAGTACAGCTGATACCCGACTTTCTTAAATGCTTACTATGGGAACCAGTTGCCATGCTGAGAAGAAGGTCAAGCATGTTACATGAAGCCCACATGGAAAAGCGCACATGGAAGGGACTGAGGCCCTCAGCTGTCAGGGCTGGCTGGGCTGTCAGATCACGGCAGCACTGGTCTGCCAGCCAAAGGAGGATCATCCTAGAGCTGGGTCCAGCTAAGTCAGTACCACTGCTGGACTCAGTACTCTGTCTGGAGCAGAGACAAGCCTGCTCTCTGAGACCTGGCCAAGCTGCAGATCTGTGAACTAAGAAACCATTGTTATTTTAAGTCACTTTTTTCTTTTTTTACAATTTTTATTTTTTCATTATAGTTAATTTACATTGTCCTGTCAATTTCCACTGTACAGCAAAGTGACCTAGTCATATATATATATATATATATATATATATATATATATATATATTCTTTTTCTCATATTATCCTCCATCATGTTTCATCACAGGTGACTAGATACAGTTCCCTGTGCTACACGATAGATGAATGGATTAAGAAGATATCATATATATACACAATGGGATTCTATTTCAGCCATAAAAAAGTACAAAGTACAAAATAATGCCATTTTGAACAACATGGGTGGAATTAGAGTCTCTCATACTAAGTGAAGTAATAAAGAGAAAGGCAAATATTATATGATATCACTTACATCTAAAGTCACTAACTTTTGAAGTATTCTTTACACAGCAACAGATAATCAGAACTCTGAATCAAGAATATGTGTCGTTATTTGTACTATTCTCATATCTTTCTTATAGGTTTAAAATGATATTGGAATGGAAACTGAAAGAAGTACACTTAACCTGACCTTACTTCAGAGACCTAACTGAGTACGTGTGGGGCATATGCCTTGAAACAGCACAACCAACTAAAACTCATATCAGACAAAATAGACTTTAAAACAAAAGACATAAAGAAAGACAAAGAAGGACACTACTTAATGATTAAGGGATCCATCCAAGGAGAGGATGTTACTATCATCAATATATATGCCCCAAATATAGGAGCACCCAGATACATACAACAAATATTATCAGACATAAAGGGAGATATTGATGAGAATACAATCATAGTAGGAGACCTTAATACCCCCCTCACATCAATGGACAGATCCGCTAGACAGAAAACCAATAAAGCAACAGAGATCCTAAAGGAAACAATAGAAAAGTTAGACTTAATGGATATCTTCAGGACACTACATCCAAAAAAATCAGAATACACATTCTTCTCAAATGCTCATGGAACATTCTCAAGAATTGACCACATATTGGAACACAAAGCTAACCTCAATAAATTTAGGAGCATAGAAATTATCTCAAGTATCTTCTCTGACCACAATGGTATTAAACTAGAAACCAACCATGGGAAAAGGAAAGAGAAAAAACCTACTGCATGGAGACTAAACAACATGCTACTAAAAAACCAATGGGTCAATGAGGAAATCAAGAAGGAAATTAAAAACTACCTTGAAAGAAATGATAATGAAGACACAACCTCTCAAAATCTATGGGATGCTGCGAAAGCAGTGCTCAGAGGGAAATTTATAGCAATACAGGCCTTTCTCAAAAAAGAAGAAAGATCCCAAATTGTCAACTTAACCCTCCACCTAAATGAACTAGAAAAAGAAGAACAAAAAAGACCTAAAGTCAGCAGAAGGAAGGAAATTATAAAGATCAAAGAAGAAATCAATAAAATAGAGACTCAAAAAACAATAGAGAAAATTAATAAAACTAAGAGCTGGTTCTTTGAAAAGGTAAACAAAATTGACAAACCCCTGGCCAGACTCACTCAAAAGAGGAGAGAAGAACCCAAATAATCAAAATTATAAATGAAAAAGGAGAAATCACAACGGATACAGCAGAAATACAAAAAACCATAAGAGAATACTATGAACAACTATACCGCAACAAGTTTGACAATCTGGAAGAAATGGACAATTTTCTAGAATCTTACAGCCTGCCAAAACTGAATCAAGTAGAAACAGACCAACTGAACACACCCATCACTAGAAATGAAATTGAAGAGGTCATAAAATCACTCCCTACAAATAAAAGTCCAGGACCAGATGGCTTCACAGGCGAATTCTATCAAACATATAAAGAGGAATCGGTGCCGATCCTCCTGAAACTCTTTCAAAAGGTGGAAGAAGAAGGAATACTCCCAAAGACATTCTATGATGCCACCATCACCCTCATTCCAAAACCAGACAGAGATACCACCAAAAAAGAAAAACTATCGCCCAATATCATTGATGAATATAGATGCAACAATTCTCAACAAAATCTTAGCCAACCGAATCCAACAACATACCAAAAAAATTATACACCATGACCAGGTAGGGTTCATCCCAGGTTCACAAGGATGGTTCAACATACGCAAATCAATCAGCATCATACACCACATTAACAAAAAAAAAAGTCAAAAATCATACGATCATCTCAATAGACGCAGAAAAAGCATTTGACAAAGTCCAACATCCATTCATGCTCAAGACCCTCGCCAAAGTGGGTATAGAGGGAACATTCCTGAACATAATCAAAGCCATTTAGGATAAACCCACAGCAAATATAGTACTCAATGGGGAAAAATTGAAAGCCTTCTCACTCAAATCTGGAACAAGACAGGGATGCCCACTCTCACCACTGCTCTTCAACATCGTTTTGGAAGTCCTAGCCACCGCAATTAGACAAACAAAAGAAATAAAAGGCATCCATATAGGAAGAGAAGAGATCAAACTGTCACTGTATGCAGATGACATGATACTATACATAGAAAACCCTAAGGACTCAACCCCAAAACTCCTTGAACTGATTCATAAATTCAGCAAAGTAGCAGGATATAAGATGAACATTCAGAAGTCAGTTGCATTTCTGTATACCAGCAATGAAATATTAGAAAAGGAATACAAAAATACAATACCTTTTAAAATTGCACCTCACAAAATCAAATACCTGGGAATACACCTGACCAAGGAGGTAAAGGACCTATATGCCGAGAACTATAAAACTTTAATCAAAGAAATCAAAGAAGGTGTAAAGAAATGGAGAGATATTCCATGTTCCTGGATTGGGAAAATCAATATTGTAAAAATGGCCATACTACCCAAAGCAATCTACAGATTCAATGCAATCCCTATCAAATTGCCCATGACATTTTTCACAGAACTACAACAAACAATCCAAACATTTATATGGAACAACAAAAGACCCAGAATCGCCAAAGCAATCCTGAGAAACAAAAACCAAGCAGGAGGGAGAACTCTCCCAGACTTCAAGAAATACTACAAAGCCTCAGTCATCAAAACAGTGTGCTACTGGTATCAAAACAGACAGACAGACCAATGGAACAGAAGAGAGAATCCAGAAATAAACCCTGACACCTATGGTCAATTAATCTTTGACGAGGGAGGCAAGAACATAAAATGGGAAAAAGAAAGTCTATTCAGCAAGCATTGCTGGGAAACCTGGACAGCTGCATGCAAAGCAATGAAACTAGAACACACCCTCACACCATGCACAAAAATACACTCAAAATGGCTTCAAGACTTAAATATACGACAGGACACCATCAAACTCCTAGAAGAAAACACAGGCAAAACACTCTCGGACATCAACATCATGAATATTTTCTCAGGTCAGTCTCCCAAAGCAATAGAAATTAGAGCAAAAATAAACCCATGGGACCTAATCAAACTGAAAAGCTTTTGCACAGCAAAGGAAACCCAAAAGAAAACAAAAAGACAACTTACAGAATGGGAGAAAACAGTTTCAAATGATGCAACCGACAAGGGCTTAATCTCTAGAATATATAAACAACTTATACAACCCAACAGCAAAAAAGCCAATCAATCAATGGAAAAATGGGCAAAAGACCTGAATAGACATTTCTCCAAAGAAGATATACAGAAGGCCAACAAACACATGAAAAAATGCTCAACATCGCTGGTTTATAAGAGAAATGCAAATCAAAATGACCATGAGATACCACCTCACACCAGTCAGAATGGCCATCATTAATAAATCCACAAATAACAAGTGCTGGAGGGGCTGTGGAGAAAAGGGAACCCTCCTGCACCATTGGTGGGAATGTAAACTGGTACAGCCACTATGGAGAACAGTTTGGAGATACCTTAGAAATCTATACATAGAACTTCCATATGACCCCGCAATCCCACTCTTGGGCATCTATCCGGACAAAACTCTACTGAAAAGAGACACGTGCACCCACATGTTCATTGCAGCACTATTCACAATAGCCAAGACATGGAAACAACCCAAATGTCCATCGACAGATGATTGGATTCGGAAGAAGTTGTATATATACATAATGGAATACTACTCAGCCATAAAAAAGAATGACATAATGCCACTTGCAGCAACATGGATGGAACTAGAGAATCTCATCCTGAGTGAAATGAGCCAGAAAGACAAAGACAAATACCATATGATATCACTTATAACTGGAATCTAATATCCAGCACAAATGAACATCTCCTCAGAAAAGAAAATCATGGACTTGGAGAAAAGACTTGTGGCTGCCTGATGGGAGGCGGAGGGAGTGAGAGGGGTCGGGAGCTTGGGGTTATGAGACACAACTTAGAATAGATTTACAAGGAGATCCTGCTGAGTAGCATTGAGAACTTTGTCTAGATACTCATGTTGCAACAGAACAAAGGGTGGGGAAAAAAATGTAATTGTAATGTATACATGTAAGGATAACTTGATCCCCTTGCTGTACAGTGGGAAAATCAATCAAACAAACAAACAAACAAACAAACAAAAACTAAAGGAAAAAATACTTCCCAGGAGAGTCTGATATATATCTTCGTTTACAAATCACCCATTCAGTCAAACAAGAGCAAACTGGTGACTACTATAAAAATTATTTTTATATATCATGTCAAATGAAGTTATGGTAGAATATATAAGAATTCAATAAATTAATAGTGTTTAGAGGTGAGTGAATTTTTAAGTTATCACCTGAAGCCTTTTTAAAAAATGTGATATTCCTTTCATTATTTGAAGTTTAAAGCCATTCTGATGTGACTTTTTAGGTTGTTTCGAGACTACATCTTTTCTTGTATGGAGACCAGGTTGTGGATTTTTTATTTCCTGTTCTGCCTGTGAACCTGACATATTGAACATTTCTGTGGTGAAAATTTGGAGAACATAGGTCACATTCTTGCTGTAGACTCCAAGTCTAAGAAAGATGACCAGAGAATTCTACCCAGTGTTGTGTGATAATTGATGTGGGAAAAGAATCTGAAAGAGAATGGATGCGTATACATGTATAACTGAATTGCTTTGTTGTGCAGTAGAAATGATTGCAACCTTGTAAATAAACTATACTTCAACAAAATTTTAAAAATGAAAATACCCCAAAACAGGCAGCATCACACTTTGTACTTCACGCAGTTATAGGGTTACAGAGCCTTCCTTTCCACATCTCAGGAAATAACCAGTTTCAAAACATACACAAGATAAAAAAGACCAGCAATCCAGATCATATGCAAAGAGTGTGTCAAATTGGGGGGGGGTTATATGGATTAATGTCAATATTCAGGTGCTCGAATTTCTTGTGTCCCACCCTTAGCCTCCTAAGAAAAGACAAGGGTTGTGCCCTTTTGCATGAGAAGCCTCCACACAGTGGCTGAGATAGAGACAGATGGGCCTTAGCTGGAGAAACACATCACAGCCCCAGATGAAATGGACTGAAGCAAGCATCCAGCCTTGGCCTGGACCAGAGGAAAACCCAAAGTAGGTGTTGGGGCCACTCTGTACTTACCAGGAGACCCTGTGAGAGTTGGACGCAGTGGGTGTGGCCCTAGCAGATGGGTTCACAGCCAGAGCTCCACGTGTCTGCCTCCTCCCATTAGAGGGGTCAGGTCCTAAGACACTGTCTGAGATATTCATCTCCAGTGTAGGGGGACTCTATTATGTCCTTTCTTTGCTAGTGATACACAATCTACTCTATAGTTCAAGACAAAATCCGAGAGAAAAACCTGATTTATTTTTCTTTTTAAAAGTATTTATTATTTTCTATTTTTTTGGCCAAGCACACCCACGGCATGTGGAAGTTCCCAGGCCAGGGATTGAACTCCTGCCACAGCAGCAACTGAGCTGCTGTAGTGACAACCGCCCGACATTTAACCTACTCCAGCACACAGGAACTCCTCTGATTTCTCTTCTGCCCTTCACTTCCAGATCAAACTTCCAAGTCCTTTGGTCTCACTTCACAACACTGACTATTTCCTCATCTTCACCCTCAGGCTCTCCGCCCTGGGTGAGGCCTCTGTGGTCTCTCACACATGCTACACCATTGCCATGGCTTCTAATTGGTCACCTGACCTCTAGTTACTGATGGACTCTAATTCACCTACCAACATTTCTTCTGTGACTGCCATGGATTTTTTTCTTGTGTTTTTTTTTTCTTTTTTTTTCTTGGTGTATAGCTGATTAACAATGTTGTGTTAGTTTCAGGTGTACAGCAGAGTGAAGCAGTTATATACATACCTACATCCAGATTCTTTTCCTATCTAGGTTATTACACAGTATTGAGTAGATTTCCCTGTGCTATATAGTATGTGCTTGTTATTTATTTTTTAGGAAATTGGGATTAACATATACTGACTGCCATGTTTAATGCATATCAGCTTTTGTGTACTGCTCTTGATCAAAGTTTTTCAGTGTTTTCCATGTGCCAGTTGAATTTCGAGGCTTTAGGAATCACATGACCCTTCCTGATGTGGCTCCTGCCCCTCTTTCATTTCTTCTCTTGTCATTCTTGAAATTAAGGCTTCACCCCTGCTAACCTACCTATCTTTCTGAGCACACCATGCTCTCTCACTGCTGTAGCTTTGGGCAAGCTCTTCTCTGCCAAGACTGCCCTCTCTCTATTTGTATTCTACCTACCTGTTAGCTTTTCAAGGCTAAATCTAAATACCATTTTCTATGTGCAACTGTTAGCGAATTCCTGTAGTGCTTTGATCTTAGCTCCTATACAGCACTCATCATATCCATTCAACAGTCCACATATATTTATTGAGCATATACTGTATGCCTGGCAGTTTTAGACCCAGCGGATAGAAGCTCTAATAAAACACAGCAAAATTTCTGGGCCTTGACGAGCTAAATTATACTTGCTATGGTCAATTTGTCCTCTGTCTCCCTTCTGGTCAATATACAACCTGAGAGTGGGACATTGTTTTTAATTTGTAGCCTCTGCATCAAGCACTGTCTGGGGCATAGCAGGAACTGAACAGCAATTTGTGACTACTGAATGAATAACCTTGTACTAGTTTCCAAAGGATAAGTTGAATCAAGGAGAAATGTAGTAGATATCAAGGATAGGCTCCTTTTCAAAATCCTTGTGTTGAAAGTTTCCTTTTAACATGAAGGTAATAGTCCAAAGGTCTTGTGTCCTAACCTAACCTCTCCATGATGGTTTTTTTCCTTGCATTTATATTGTTTTATCTCCTCTTCTGAATAATTTAGGTATCATGCTACAATTCTGGCGAAGAAGCAGAACTTCTAAGAAGAGGTGGTCCCAGGAAAACTGTGAAGGGACAAATTCCATCTTACCTGCCTTCAAACTCTCCTTTATGCCAGGAAGGGTCTCATTTAGAGACCAGTATATCCCTTCCTCTGTAGCTAAATTTCCTTTCAGGGAAGGAAGGATCTACCATCGTGATAATCATGATACAAGGTGATTATTTATACCTCAATGAGAATATGTGAATCTATTAAAGTCTCTTCCACTGAATTTACCTTGATTCTACTGAATATACAGAAAGATGTAATACTAAGATAATCTCAACTAATGGGATGTATATTTTTGATAAGAATTCCATTTCCCTGATATCACAAATGATAAATGCTAACGTGCATATTCTTATGACCTGCCTATTATTTGTTTTAGTGGTCACCCTTGGCAAGTTTAAATATGAGCTTGTGGCTGATGATACTTAAAAAATAAAGAAGTGAACAAGTGTACTCCATTCCAGCACTGAAATACACAGATGTACACACAGAAGATTCTTTGGTGGAGTCAGCATATAGCCACTCTAGGAGAGAGGCTGACAGTGGCCATGGAAATGCTTACTATAATGATCTCTTTGCCGAAATGATTCTAAGTATCTTTAGAGCAGAAAGATCCAGTCTCTCCTTGAACAAAAGCACTGTGGGTTCAT
Organism: Phacochoerus africanus; assembly: GCF_016906955.1. Taxonomy (NCBI): domain Eukaryota; kingdom Metazoa; phylum Chordata; class Mammalia; order Artiodactyla; family Suidae; genus Phacochoerus; species Phacochoerus africanus. The sequence goes on along the minus strand of NC_062553.1, from coordinate 47,146,049 downwards.
TGTTTCTAACTTTCAGGTTGTAATGATTCTATCTAGGGCAGAAATGATGGAAGGAGATGGCCATAAAATCTTTCAGTGCTTTTATTTAGTACTGCAGTTTCAGTCTATTCAATTCACTGAGCTACAGTTTATGACAAACCATTATAGACCTTCTACCATATAAAACAATATCTGTTGAAATCTTATCTATTGAGCTCCTATTATCTTCTTTCTGTGTTGGGAATATCTTTCATTCTTTCAGTTCCCTATGTTTGATCAGAACAAGGACACTGATTTCAAATATTGGAAAGTATGTAAACATACCTTTTTTCTGGGCTCAGAGAATGCAGTTGTGCTGATAATGTTGGAATGATTCCTGGAATTGATTCCTCAACATGGCTGTCTTGCAGTTATTACATAGAGAGGGTGATGCCAGTGTCCTTCGACATTGGAGGATTTGGAAATCATTCAGCTGGCACATTCTGGGTGAGCACACATGTTGTATGTGGAGGTTCTCAGTTAGCTTCGAGATATTCAGTGCTAGATAATACAATCTCTTTCCTAACCTCATGGGGCTTACAGGGAGAGGGAAGATATTAAAAAAAAAAACCCTCAAAGATAAATAAACACATGCAATAATATGAAGAAGATATAAGTGTAAAAAGATTAGAGTTGATTCTCATTAACATTGAGATCCTATAAACCCAGTCATGGAAACCTCTTCCTTAAAACTCCCAGATGACTTGCTGTCACATTGAAGATCAAGTTCAAAGTGCTTACTGACACATGCAAGGCTATGCAGGGCTCTGTGCAGTTCACCAGTCCAATCTCTATTAATAAGTACCTCCTCCCTGACTCCCACACTTTACCCACATGGGTCTTCTTTCCACCATTCACTTTTCCAGGCTGGTTTCGGCTCAGGGCCTCTGCATCTGCCATTCTCTCTGCTTGCAATGCTTTTGTACCATTTTTTTTTCAAGGCTGGCTTCTTCTAGATAATCAGGCCTCAGCAGAGAGCATCTTTTCTGAAAGCCCTTTCCTGATTACCCAGTTTAAATAAGCCCTTATTTTCACCTATCTTTTCCCCCCTTTTTATATTTTATTTTTGTTAAAGAATAGTTGGTTTACAGTATTGTTCAATTCCTACTGCACCCTATTGTATCACTTATACATGGAATCCACCTATCTTTTCACTGTCACATTACCTGTTTCATCTTCTCCATTGATCTTAGAATGATTTGCCATTCGTGTTTGTGTGTGTGTGCCTTTGTTTACTGGTATATTTCTGTATCTCTCACTGGAAGGTAGCCTCCAGGAGACTAAGCTGAGACAAAAACTAACCCAAGAACCTAGAATAGTGTTCAGTATGTGAAAAATTTTATGACTCTACCTAGAACCATCTCTGATTGCTAAGTGTAGACAAACCCAGGTTATTTCTTTCTTAGAGTTTACTGCCCAGCTTAAATCCATAATCAACTAGGAGATCCAGCTTCTGATTGGTATCTAATGAGAACTTCTTGCCCAATCACACACACACATTTCAAGAAGATGAAATTTAGCATAGAGTTACAGTAGAGTTAAATCCACTGAGGAAAAACAATTCCTAAAACAAGCAGCAGAATTAGAGTGTGGTTGAGACATATATTCAAATTGCATTTTCAAAGAGAACACACGTTCTCACTCTAAAACATTTGCAAATTTCAAGTTCTAGTGTGTTTTCCCAGAACTGAGCAAGGAGTTACCCCTGAGCTTAATTTTAGGCTATAGAAAAACATTTCATAAAAAAAATTCCTAAAGTTTGCTCAATCAGGACATAATATTTCCTCTTAAAAATTTACTTAATTTAAGTAGTGGTTGATATTAAGAACAATAATAGGGAGTTCTTGTTGTGGTTCAGTAGTAATAAACCCAATTAGTATCCGTGAGGATGTGGGTTCAATACCTGGCCTTGCTCAGGGGGTTTAGGATCTAGCATTGCCATGAGATGTGGAGGTCACAAATGTGGCTCAGATCTTATGGTGCTGTCTGTGGCTGTGGCTGGCAAATGGCAGCTGCAGCTCCAATTTCACCTGTAGCCTGGGAAATTCCAAATGCTGCAGGTGCAGCCCTAAAAAGCAAACAACAACAACAACAACAAGTGTTTCATTTTAATTGCAAAGGCTTTTGTGTTAGTGGTACTTTCCTTAATTTAATTTTATATAAAGATTGGTTAGCAGGACTTGCAAGATGGCGGAAGAGTAAGAGGATGTGCTCACCCTCTCCCACAAACACATCAAAAAAACACATCTACATGTAAAACAATTCTCACGGAACAACAACTGAATGCTGGCGGAAAATGTAAACCTCCAAAAAGGGCAAGAAACTCTTGATAGAATTGCATAGAACAAAAGAAAAAATAGAGAGAGGAAGGGAATCAGGATGGGTCTAACTCTCCTGTGAGGGAGTTGTGAAGGAGAAAGGGAACCTACACCCTGGAAGCCACCTAACCAACAGAAAGATCAGCCTAGCCAGAGGGAACTACAAGAAGCTGAGAAAAGCACTGCAGCAGGTCTGAGATCCAAAAAGCAGAGTGAGAAATGCACATACCATCTGAACCACTGGCATAGACACCACAGATTGAAATGTTCAGCTAGGGCTGGGTGCTGAGACTTAGACTCTGGAAGTCAGTCCCAGGGAGTGGGCTCATGTTGGTGGTGTGGAGACAGCCTAAGGGACAAGGGAGCAGTGTGCTGCTGGCAGGGGGAGTGGTACGCTGAGGGCTGGGGAGTGAAAAGCCATGGCAGAGGGAACCTGGGAGGATGTCCAGACCCACAGAAGAGGCAAAGCGCCAACGTTGACAAGGGGAGAGGAGGAGGGGCAGGCCACCATAGAAAACTCCCTGGGCCCCAGTGTGCACGCTTGCCCACTGGAACACAGAGGGCTGAGAGCTCCTTCCCAGAGTCTGTGCCCTGCCCACATGGAACTGTTCCTGCCTGCACCATCTCATGCACCTGGTGCCTGAACCCAGGCCACGTGGATCTGGCCTGCCAGCACCTTAGAGCACTCCCAGCTCCCATGACCCATCCTCACAGAGCCAGCCCACCAGACCACACTGGACTGTGACAAACTACAGTTTGGCTTCCCCAAATTTGCAGAAAAAGAAAAACAAAAGTACGATGAAGAAGCTCAGAAACCATTCCCAGTTAAAGCAACAGGAGAATTCACCTAAAGCAATCAAACAATGAAACAGACCTCTGCAGTCTGACAGACTTTGAGTTCAAAAGGAAGATATTGAAAATACTGAAGGAATTAAGAGAGGATATGAACAGTAATGCAGATTCCCTCAGAAAGAAGCTAGAAAATACAAGGAGGAGTCACAATAAACTAGAAAATTCATTTGCGGAGATACAAACCGAGCTAAAGGCAATAATGAGCAGAATGAATAATGCAGAGGAACAAACTAGTGATGTGAAGATAGACTAATGGTAATCACCCAAACAGGACAGCAGACAGAAAACCAAATTAAAAAAAAAAACATGAAAGCAATATAAGAGACCTATGGGATAATATAAAGCAGGCCAATCTACACATAATAGGAATTCCAGAAGGAGAAGAAAAAGGAGATTGAAGATATATTTGAAGAAATTATAGCTGAAAACTTTCCAAATCTAAAAGATACTGATATCAAGATACAGGAATCACAGAGGGCTCCAAACAAGTTGAATCCAAACAGGCCCACACCAAGACATATTATAATAAGTGGTAAAAGTTAAAGATAAAGAGAGGATTCTAAAGGCAGCAAGAGAAAGGCAAAGTGTTAATTATAAGGGAGTCCCAATAAGGCTATCAGCTGATTTCTCTACAGAAACACTTCTGGCCAGAAGGGAGTAGCAAGATATATTTAAAGGACTGAAAAGAAAAAATCTGCAACCTAGAATTCTCTATCCAGCAAGAATATCATTTAAAATAGAAGGGTAAGTAAAGAATTTCTCTAACAAACAAAACCCACTCTAAAGAAAGAAAGGGCTTCTTTAAATTAAAAAAAAAAAAAGAGGAGTTCCCGTCGTGGCGCAGTGGTTAACGAATCCGACTAGGAACCATGAGGTTGCGGGTTCGGTCCCTGCCCTTGCTCAGTGGGTTGATGATCCGGCGTTGCCGTGAGCTGTGGTGTAGGTTGCAGATGCAGCTCGGATCCTGCATTGCTGTGGCTCTGGTGTAGGCCAGTGGCTATAGCTCCGATTGGACCCCTAGCCTGGGAACTCCATATGCCACGAGAGTGGCCCAAGAAAATGGCAAAGGGACAAAAAAAATACAAATAAAAATAAATAAATAAATAAATAAATAAATAAATAGAGAGAGAATTAGGATGGAGGAAACCACAATTGGAAAGCAGTCACTTGAATAAGCCAGCATACAGATCCAAACATGAAGATGGTTAAAAAAAAAAAAAAAGACAACAAAATCATACAATATCGGTAAGGGAAGTAAGAAAAAAGAGATTCTTTTTTAAATCTTAATGATGTGTTTGAGTGTATATGATTATCAGGCTAAAGTAAGGAGATGTAGGAAGGTGTTAACATACTTAAAAAACAGGGCAACCACAAATCAAAGCCAAACATTACATTCACAAAAACTGAAAAGAAAAATACTTGGGTATAAAATAAATGGAAACCATCCAACCAAAAAAAATAAAAGAAGAAAAGAGAAACAAAGCCAACTGGAAAATGTCTTAAAATGACAATAAATAAATATCTATCAATAATCACCTTAAATGTCAATGGACTGAATGCTCAATCAAAAGACACAGAGTGGCAGATTGGATAAAAAACACAAACCTTCAATCTGCTGTCTACAAGAAACTCAACTTAGCACAAAGGACACATATGGATTGAAAGTGAGGGGATGGCAAAAGATATTTCATGCCATTGGACAAGACAGGAAAGCAGTAGTGACACTATATCAGACAAAATAGACTTTAAAACTAAGGCCATAAAGAAAGATGAAGGACAATATTTAATGGTTAAAGGATCCATTTAAAAAGAGGATATTACAATCGTCAATATATATGCCCCTACTGTAGGAGCACCCAGATACATACAACAAATACTAACAGACATAAAAGGAGAAATCTATGGGAATACAATCATAGTAGGAGACTTTAACACCCCACTCACATCAATGGACAGATCCTCTAGACAGAAAATTAATAAAGCAACAGAGATTCTAAAGGAAACAACAGAAAAGTTAGACTTAATTGACATTTTCAGGACATTACATCCAAAAAAAAAAAAAAAAGAAATCAGAATACACATTTTTCTCAAGTGCACATGGAATATTCTCAAGAATTGATCAAATTTTGGGGTACGAAGCTAACCGCAATAAATTTAAGAGTATAGAAATTATTTCAAGTATATTTTCTAACCACAATGGCATTAAACTAGAAATCAACCATAGGGAAAGAAATAAGAAAAAACCTACTACATGGAGACTAAAAAATATGCTACTAAAAACCAATGGGTCAATGAGGAAATCAAGAAGGAAATTAAAAAATACCTCCATGCAAATGATAATGAAAGACACATCCACTCAAAATCTATGGGATGCTGCAAAAGCAGTGCTCAGAGGGAAATTCATAGCAATACAGGCCTTCCTCAAAAAAGATGAAAAAATCTCAAATTGACAATTTAACCCAACACCTAAATGAATTAGAAAAAGAAGAACAAGAAAAACCTAAAGTCAGTAGAGGAAGGGAAATCATAAAGATCAAAGAGGAAATCAATAAAATAGACATTCAAAAAACAATAGACAAAATCCATCAAACCAAGAGCTGATTCTTTGAAAAGGTAAACAAAATTGACAAACCCCTGGATAGACTCACCAAGAAGAGGAGAGAAAAACCCCAAATAAACAAATCAGAATGAAAAAGGAGAAGTCACAACAGATAGTACAGAAATACAAAAAAAAACCATGAGAGAATACTATGAATAATTGTATGCCAACAAATTTGACAACCTGGAAGAAATGGACAACTTTCTAGAGACTTACAGCCTGCCAAAACCGAATCAAGAAGAAATAGATTAACTGAACAGATGAATCACAGAAATGAAATTGAATATGTCATAAAAACACTCTTTACAAATAAAAATCCAGGACCAGATAGCTTCACAGGGGAATTCTACCAAACATTCAAAGAGGAAATCATACCCATCCTCCTTGAACTTTTTCAAAAGTTTGAAGAAGGAACACTCTCAAAGACATTCTATGATGCCACCATCACCCTGATTCCAAAATCAGACCAAGAAACCACCAAAAAATAAAACTATTGGCCAATATCTTTGATGAATATAGAAGCAAAAATTCTCAACAAAATTTTAGTTAACCGAATCCAACAACAAAGAATCGTACACCACAACCAGATAGGATTCATCCCAGGTGCACAAGGATGGTTCAACATACACAAATCAGGAGTTCCCATCGTGGCGCAGTGGTTAACGAGTCCGACTAGGAACCATGAGGTTGCTGGTTCGGTCCCTGCCCTTGCTCAGTGGGTTAAGGATCCGGCGTTGCCGTGAGCTGTGGTGTAGGTTGCAGATGCGGCTCGGATCCCACGTTGCTGTGGCTCTGGCGTAGGCCAGTGGCTACGGCTCCGATTAGACCCCTAGCCTGGGAATATCCATATGCCGCGGAAGCGGCCCAAAGAAATAGCAAAAAGACAAAGTAAATAAATATCCTGTGAACAGTAAAGCGGCCCAAAGAAATAGCAAAAAAAAAAAAAAAAAAAAAAACCATACACAAATCAATCAACGTCATACACCACATTAACAAAAGAAAAGTCAAAAAGCATGTGGTCATCTCAATAGATGCAGAAAAACATTTGGCAAAGTCCAACATCTATTCATGATCAAAACTCTTACCAAAGTGGGTCTAGAGGGAACATTCCTTAACATAATCAAGGCCATTTATGACAAGCCCACAGCAAATTCAATACTCAATGGAGAAAAGCTGAAAGTCTTCCCACTAAAATCTGGAACAAGACAAGGATCCCCACTCTCACCACTGTTATTCAACACAGTACTGGATGGAGTTCCCGTCGGGGTGCAGTGGTTAACGAATCCGACTAGGAACCATGAGGTTGCGGGTTCGGTCCCTGCCCTTGCTCAGTGGGTTAACGATCCGGCGTTGCGGTGAGCTGTGGTGTAGGTTGCAGACACGGCTCAGATCCTGCGTTGCTGTGGCTCTGGCGTAGGCTGGTGGCTACAGCTCCGATTCAACCCCTAGCCTGGGAACCTCCATATGCCGCGGGAGCGGCCCAAGAAATAGCAACAACAACAAGGACAACAACAACGACAAAAGACAAAAAACAAAAAAACAAACAAAAAAAACCCAAAAAAAACCCATAGTACTGGAGGTCCAAGCCACAGCAATAAGACAATATATATAAAGCTTTAAGGACTCAACCCCAAAACTAATTGATCAACAAATTCAGCCAAGTATCAGGATATAAGATTAACATTCAGAATCAGTCACCTTTCTGTAACTAAAAATGAAACTTTAGAAAAGTAATATAAGAACACAATACCTTTTAAAATTGCACCTCACAAAATCAAATACCTGGGAATACACCTGATCAAGGAGATAAAAGACTTATATTCTGAGAACTATAAAACTTTAATCAAAGAAATCAAAGAAGATGTAAAGAAATGGAAAGATATTCCATGTTCCTGGATTTGAAAAATCAATATTGGAAAAATGGCCATACTACCCAAAGCAATCTACAGATTCAATGCAATCCCTATCAAATTACCCATGACATTTTTCACAGAACTAGAACAAATAATCCAAAAATTTATATGGAACCACAAAAGACCCAGAATTCCCAAAGAAATTCTGAGGAACAAAAACCAAGCAGGAGGCATAACTATCACTGACCTCAGGCAATAATACAAAGCCACAGTCATCAAGACAGTGCAATAGACCAATGAAACAGAATAGAGAACCCAGAAATAAACCCAGACACCTAGGGTCAATTAATCTTTAACAAAGGAGGCAAGAACATAACATGGGAAAAAGACAGTCTTTCCAGCAAGCATTGCTGGGAAACCTGGACAGCTGCATGTAGATCAATGAAACTAGAACACATCCTCACACCATGCATGAAAATAAACTCAAAATGGCTGAAAGACTTAAATATAAGACAAGAAACCATCCAACTCCTGGAAGAGAACATAGGCAAACATTCTCTGACATCAACCTTATGAATACTTTCTCACTTAAGTCACCCAAAAATAATCTAATGGGACCTAATCAAACTGACAAGCTTTTGCACAGCAAAGGAAACCCAAAAGAAAACAAAAAGACAACTTACAGAATGGAAGAAAATAGTTTCAAATGATGCAACTGACAAATACTTAATCTCTAGAATATATAAACAACTTATAAACTCAACAGCAAAAAAGCCAACAACCCAATTGAAAAATGGGCAAAAGACCTGAATAGACATTTCTCCAAGGAAGATATACAGATGGCCAACAAGCACAAGAAACAATGCTCCACATCCCTGATTATTAGAGAAATGCAAATCAAAACTACCACAAGATACCACCTCACACCAGTCAGAATGGCCATTATTAATAAGTCCACAAGTAACAAGTGCTGGAGGGGGTGTGGAGAAAAGGGAACCCTCCTGCACCGTTGGTAGGAATGGAAGCTCATACAACCACTGTGGAGAACAGTATGGAGATACCTTAGAAATCTATACATAGAACTACCATATGACCCAGCAATCCCACGCTTGGGCATATATCTGGACAAAACTTTCCTTAAAAAAGACACATGCACCTGCATGTTCATTGCAGTTCTATTCACAATAACAAAGACATGGCCATCGACAGACGATTGGATTAAGAATTTGTGGTATATATACACAGTAGAATACTAGTCAGCCATCAAAAAGAACAAAATAATGCTGTTTGCAGCAACCTGGATGGAATTAGAGACTCTCATCCTGAGTGAAGTAAGTCAGAAAGAGAAAGACAAATACCATATGATATCATTCATATCTGATATCTAATTACAGCACAAATGAACTTTTCCACAGAAAAGAAAATCATGGACTTGGAGAATAGATGTTGTTGCCAAGGGGGAGGGGGAGGGAGTGGGATGAATTGGGATCTTGGGGTTAATGGATGAAAACTATTGCCTTGGGAATGGATTAGCAATTAGATCCTGACGTGTAGCACTGGGAACTATGTATAGTCACTTATGATGGAGCATGATAATGTGCAAAAATAGAATGTGTACATGTATGTGTAACTGGGTCACCATGCTGTACAGCAGAAAAAAATTGTATTGGGGAAATAATTTTAAAAAATAAAATAAAACCCAGAAATACAGCTAACAACAACAACAAAAAAGATTAGTTAAACTACATCTACTTTTATACTGTCAGCACACCTGTCTTGGACCTATAACTAGTTGATGTCAAAACACAGAAACTAATTTTGAAAAAACCCTCCAGTTTCCTTATACATCTGAACTGTTTGATTTGACTGCAGCATTTTTATTTCTTTTATTAAATTTTTTTTCTGGAGTTCCCTTCGTGGCTCAGCAGTTAACACACCCGACTAGAATCCATGAGGATGTGGGTTCAATACCTGGCCCTGCTCAGGGGTTAAAGATCCAACATTGCTGTAAGCTGTGGTGTAGTTCACAGTTGTGTCGTTGATCCTGTATTGCTGTGGTGTAGGCTGGCAGCTATATCTCCAATTTGATTTGACCTCTAGCATGGGAACTTCCATATGCCATGGGTGCGACTCTAAAAAGCAAAAAAAAAAACAAACAAAAAAAAACACCATTTTTTTTTTCTTTTTATGGCCATACCTGCAGCATATGGAAGTTCTTGGGCTGGGGTTGAATTGGAGCTACAGCTGCAGGCCTATACTGCAACACTGGATCCAAGCCACATCTGTGAAATATGCTGCAGCTTGCCACAACGCCACATCCTTAATGTACTGAGCTATGCCAGGGATCGAACCCATATCCTCATAGAAACAATGTTGGGTCCTTAACCCATGGAGCCACAATGGGAACTACAACTTTAGCATTTTTAAAAGATGGAAGAAAAATAGTGAGCTAACTTCTTCAAAGAATTAAAAAAAAAAAACCCAAACAGCATCAAAACCAAATGAGAATAGAAAAATGAAGGAGAAAAACCCTCTATAATTTAAATTTTTAATATAAAACTTGCTACACACATATGAATAATTAGTAGAAAGACTCTTAGGCCCAGGAGGGTCCAGATTTATTGATTATTCCCCATTTTTAAAGGGAAAAATAGTAATGCCCACTTCCTGACATGTGGAGGAAGAGCTCCCACAGGCCTCCTCCTTAGGTTTCTAGACTACAGAAAAAAAAATGATGCAAATGAACTTATTTGCAAAACAGAAACAGACTCACAGACTTTGAAAGCAAACTTATGGTTATCAAATGGGGAAGGTGGGAGAGGGATAAAATGGGAGTTTGGGATTAACATATACACATTACTATATATAAAATAGATAAAAACAAGAGCCTACTGTATAGCACAGGGAACTATATTCCATATGTTACAATAGCCTATCATGGAAAAGAATCTGAAAAAAGATATATACATATTTATGTATGTATAACTGGATCACCTTGCTGTATACCTGAAACATTATAAATCAACAATACTTCAATAAAGAAGAAGAAGAAAAAGAAGAAAAATGCATGCCCAGTTGGTTTGGCTGCTACTTCTCAGCTTTACGTAACACAAACAATGTCAGGAGAGGGTCTTGGGCAGGATAGATGGAGTTGTATGAGGCAGGCCAGTAGCCCCTGAAATTAGCATCCTTACTCATTTCACAGTGGGGTTGCTTGCTGGTTTTGTCTGGATCAGCTGCCATCTGGGGGCTGGGCAGATGAGGCTATGGAAGATGAAGCTGCTTTGCATGATGATGCTTCTGTGCTGAATAAGAAGGATGGAGAGGAGGCTTAGGTGGATTGGGGAAGCATGACTAGATATAAATTGTTAGGAATTCCAGCAATTGGGCCTGTTCTCACTAACTTTTGTTTATCAAGGACATTGGTTATAGAATAAAAAATCCAAGAGAGTATAACAGTTGCTCAAACTGCAGTTATATTTGGCATAGAGAGATACTTGATTCTTACGCCCAAATAAGATTTTACCAGTAAAACTGAGGGTGTATTAAGGAGAAACAAAGTATCATGTGGTCCTTTCTCCTCCAGAGAGCATTCATCTCCTATCTAAAATTGACAAGTTAAGGTCAGCTCAAGAAACTCTCCTATTGCTAACAATTCTGCTTTACCAAATTGCCAGAGGGATATGTCCCTGCCCTTATGTCTTTCTTATGTTTGTGGAAGACAACTGGTGATTGCCAATAATTTTGATTGCCAAGACACCCTGAGCTGATATGGGGAATCATTTGCAAGTTTTAATACATAAAGACTACAAATAAGGACGTCCTGTTGTGGCTCAGTGATTTAAGAACCCAACATAGTATCTGTGAATATGTGGATTTGATGCTTGGCCTCACTCAGTAGGTTAAGGATCCCATGTTGCCTCAAGCTGTGGTAGAGGCCTCAGCTGCAGCTCCAATCAGACCCCTGGCCTGGAAATTTCCATATGTCGCAGGTGTGGTTGTGAAAAATAATTACAGATAAAATAGAATAACAGCAAGCTCTTAAATAGATGCTCGAGCTTCATGACAAGGAGAATCGCTACATAAAATAAGGAAGAGGGAATTCCAACCCAAGTCAGGAATGAGATGAGAAGAGAAGGTGTGCCAAGAGAATCAGGGTTAGGAGTGGGCTTGTGCAGAGGACTGGAGCTGAGCTCCCCACCTAAATCAGGGCCCTGAGATGAAAACTTAGCACAAACTTGATCTTAGACTTGTGACACCCACTGGGTACTCAGAAAAAGAAAACTCAAAATTACTCAAGTCTCCCCTGACTCAGAGAACACAGGACTCCTTTGGAAACTAAGCTCCTCTCCAACATATAGTAAAAATGACAAACAAAAAGCAGCAACAATGACATGAACAAGAGTCAGAAAATGCAATAACTAAAAGAGTTTACATGTGTAAATATTGTAGACATAACAGCAAGATACCAACATCATATGCTATCACTTATATGTGGAATCTAATAAAAGGACACAATGAACTTCTTTGCAGAACAGAAACTGACTCACAGGCTCTGAAAAACTTATGGTTACCAAAGGAGATAGGTTGGGGGATGGGGGCTGGGCTAGGGGTTTGGGATGGAAATTATATAAAATTGGGTTGTGATGATCGTTGGACACTATAAATGTAATAAAATTCATTGAGTTAAAAAATATTGTAGACATTAAAACATCTGAAGACCATGAGGCAAAAACTAGGCATAGATAAAAGAACAGGTAATCCTGGAAACAACAAAAAGAAACATTAAGAATAGGAGAATTTGTTTGGGATTAACATACATGCATTAATATATATAAAATAGATAAACAAAGACATACTATATGGCACAGGGAACTATACTTAATATTTTGTAATAACCTATAAGGTAAAAGAATCTGAAAAAAATATATGTGTGTATATATATTATATATACAACTGAATCACTGTGCTATATGACTGAATCTAACATGACATTGTAAATCAATTATACTTCAATTTAAAAAATAAAATAAAAAATGAAAGGCAAAAGCAGAAGGGCACACAACAGAAAAAAAAATCCTGTTGCAAGGAATAAATGAATAAATTATATAAGAATTTTTAAAAGTAGTAAAATATACAGAAACTGAAGTTTTTAAAATTCAACTAAAAGTGTAAAGGGCACCATCATTGGATTAAAAAGTTAATTGAAAGATTAATAAATAAAAGCCCAGAGAAAAATTAGGCATAGGTATAAAGAGATGAAAAAGATGAAAGAAATGGTAAGATTCATAGAGGAGAAAATAAAAGTGTTCATTGGCATATGCTAATAAAATTCCAGGAAAAAAAAGAACAAGAAGTTAGGACAAAGGGTGGTATTAGAAGAGATAATGGCTGAGCACTTCCTAGAGTTGAAGACAGTTGGTTCTCTGGTTGAAGGAGTACACCAAGATCTAAAAGGAAGGAGAAAAATAAATTACATCTAGGAATACAACAGCGAAATTGCAGAACCAAATGAGAAGAGGAAAAACTTCATCTGCCAGAGAAAAGAGCCAGCTAACTCATAAGGCATTATGATTAGACTGGCAACAGGTTTCTCAGCAGGTGCAATCAATGCTACAAATAAGTGAAAATAACCATTTCAGTGTTCAGATGTAAAAATCATTGTTCACCTATAATTCTATACAGCCAAACTCTAACCTGAGCATGAAGGCAAAGTTAAGATATTTCCAACCATATAAAGATTGGAAACGTGTTTCCTGGGGATAAGTTGAATCCTTTTAGCTGTCAGCCTGTTGGTACTGACATTCTTATTTGGGACTTTAAATACTTGAGATAGGAGTTCCTCTTGTGGGTCAGCAGAAATGAATCTGACTAGCATCCATGAGGACACAGCTTCGATCCCTGGCCTCGATCAGTGGCTTAAGGATCTGGTGTTGCCATGAGCTGTGGTGTAGGTTGCTGATGCCAATCGGATATGGCATTGCTGTAGTTGTGATGTAGGCCAGTGGCTATAGTTCTGATTCGACCCCCAGCCTGGGAACCTCCATATGCTATGGGTGCATCCCTAAAAAGACCAAAAAACAAAAACCAAAAACCTTACTGTAAATAAATTCTGAACAACAAAGGTGGACGCAGGTGGGTTTGGTGGACTGAGGTTGAGCATCCACCATTCCTTCTGGTGAAGCTTCCAGAAGGAAGAGGCTGAAGGAGCTAAAATCATGTTTCCCGGGCTCTGTGCAGTTAGATTCCATGTGTGACTTAGGCTCAATCAATCACCCTGATATTCATGCAGGGTTTGGGTTTGCTGTTTCAGCTATTTCTGTTGGGGCACAGAGTTGGGGCACTGTTCTTCCCCTTGCTGGAGTGTTAGTGAATCTCAGGGACCATGAGAAACTTTTTGCCCATGTTGAGAGGCAGTGTGGAGAGCAGCTTTTTTTTTTTTTTTTTTGGATGCGGGTTGTAGAAGCTTGGCTTGAATTTTTTTTATTATAGTTGATTTGCAATATTCTGTCAATTTCTGCTATATAGCAAAGTGACCAAGGTATACATATATAGACATTCTTTTTCTCACATCATCCTTCATCATGTTCCATCACAAGTGATTAGACATAGTTTCCTGTGCTATACAGTAGGATCTCATTGCTTATCCACTCCAAATGCAATAATTTGTATCTACTAACACCAAACTCCCTATCCATCCCATTCCCTCCCCTCCCCCACCCCCCTGCAAATACAAGTCTGTTCTCCATGTCCATGATATGTTTCTGTTTTGTAGATACACCATTTGTACCATATTTTATACTCCATATGTAAGTGATGTCCTTTTGTGTCTATCTTTCTCTTTCTGACTTACTTTACTCAATATGAGAGTCTCTGGCTCCATCCATGTTGCTGTAAGTGGCATTATTTTGTTCTTTTTATGGCTGAGTAGTATTCCATTGTGGATGTATGTACCACATCTTCTTAATCCATTCATCTGTCAATGGACATTTAGATTGTTTCCATGTCTTGGTTATTGTGAATACTGCTGAGATGAACATAGGGGTTCAGGTACCTTTTTATTTTTTTGTTATTCATTTAGTTATTTATTGTTGTTTCTCCAAACACATTTTTTCCCACTGTACAGCATGGGGACCCAGTTACATATACATGTATACATAATTTTTTCTCCCATTGTGCTCTGTTGTAAGTATCTAGACATAGTTCTCAGTGCTACACAGCAGGATCTCATTGTTATTCCATTCCAAAAGAAATAGTTTGCATCCATTAGCCCCAAGCTCCTGATCCCTCCCACTCCCTTCCCCTCCTCCCAGGCAACCCCAAGTCTATTCTCCAAGTCCACAACTTTCTTTTCTGTGGAAAGTTTCATTTGTGCTATATATTAGATACCAGATATGAGTGATATCATATGGTATTTGTCTTTCTCTTTCTGACTTACTTCACTCAGGATGAGAGTCTCTAGTTCCATCCTCTAGAATATACAAGCAACTTATACAACTCAACAGCAAAAAGCCAACAACCCAATTGAAAAATGGGCAAAAGACCTGAATAGACATTTCTCCAAGGAAGATATACAGATGGCCAACAAGCACAAGAAACAATGCTCCACATCCCTGATTATTAGAGAAATGCAAATCAAAACTACCACAAGATACCACCTCACACCAGTCAGAATGGCCATTATTAATAAGTCCACAAGTAACAAGTGCTGGAGGGGGTGTGGAGAAAAGGGAACCCTCCTGCACCGTTGGTGGGAATGGAAGCTCATACAACCACTGTGGAGAACAGTATGGAGATACCTTAGAAATCTATACATAGAACTACCATATGACCCAGCAATCCCACGCTTGGGCATATATCTGGACAAAACTTTCCTTAAAAAAGACACATGCACCTGCATGTTCATTGCAGTTCTATTCACAATAACAAAGACATATAAACAACTCAGATACCTTTTTCAATGAATGTTTGTCCTGAGAGATGCCCAGGAGTGGGATTGCTGAATCATATGGTAGTTCCATATTTAGTTTTCTGCGGTATTTCCATACTGTTTCCATAGTGGTTGTACCAATTTTTCCCACCAAGAGTGAAGGAGAGTACACTTTTCTCCACACCCTCCCCAGCATTTGTTGGTTTTTGACTTGTTAATGATGGCCACTCTAACTGAAGTGAGGTGGTACCTCTTTGTTGTTTTGATTTGTGTTTCTCTAATAATTAGTGATGTTGAGCATTTTTTTCTTGTGCCTGCTGGCCATCTGTATGTCTTATTTGGAGAAAAGTCTATTTAGTTCTTCTGCCCATTTTTTGGTTGAGTTATTTATTTTTTCGTTTTTGAGTTCTATGAGCTACTTGTATATTTTGGATATTAAACCTTTGTCTGTTAAATCATTTGCACAGATTTTCTCCTATTCTGTGGGTTTTCTTTTTGTTTTTCTTAATGGTTTCCTTTGCTGTGCAGAACATTTTGAGTTTAATTAGATCCCATTAAACTCATTGGTTATTTGTGTCTTTATTGCCATTATTCTAGGAGGTAGGTCAAACACGACATTGCTGTGATTTTTGTCATCATCTTGTATCTTGATAAAAGGGTAATAGCAGAGTTGCAGGGACTTTCTGTTTGTGGTGGTTTCTTGTTGGTAATCTTTTTCTCACTGCAGTTCAGATTATAGCTGTGAAAGGATAATTATTCTTTGAAGTGATTTAAAAAATATATATCACATCAAAGAAAAACTATATATATATATAACTATATATATATACAGTTATATAACTAGAACTATGGCTACATAAAATATACTCAATGGGACATCACTCAGCCATAAAAAGAATGAAATTGCATTTGTAGCAACATGGATGGACCTAGAGATTTCATATTATGTGCATTAAGTAAGAGAAAGACAAATATCCTATGATACCACTTATTACATGGAATCTAAAAAAGTGATACAAATGAACTTATTTACAGAACAGAAATATACCTACAAAATGATCTTTTGGTTACCAAATGGGAAAGGGAACAGTGTGGGGGATCAATTAGGTGTTTGGAAGTAACACATACACATTACTATGTATAAAATAGATAACCAACAAGGACCTACTGTATAGCACAGGGAACTATATTCAATATTTTATAATTAGAGAAAATATGTGAAAAAGAATACACACACACATACATATGTATAACTGAATCACTTTGTTATACACCTGAAACTAATTTAAATTGTAAATCAACTATACTTATTAAAGAAGGATGGTTCTGAAGAGAGTGACTTCCAGATTGTAGAAGAGTTAGCAATTCCAGGAACCCATCAAAAAGTGTGGCAATCACGTTTGCTGTGGTGCCAGGATCTTCTTCAATTAACTAACACACCCATGCTCCAACTGCTGTGGGTGTTGGTTACTTACAGATCTTATCTAAAGGAATGCCCTGAATTGATGGCATCTGGATCCCCTGGAAAGCTGGACACCCTCTCCAGGATCTCATCTGATGAGAATTAACCATCAGAAATCTCATAGGAAACATCATTAATAATGGTGACTTACTGAAAACATCTTTGAATAGAAAGAACAAGACCACAGTACTTAGTGTCACCATTTTATTCAGTGCTGCCCTGAAAAGGAAAATAACTTCAAGTGTACATGGCCCTCAGGGTCCCTGCTTATGAACCACCAAGATAAAAGGGGGCTCTCTAGCAGAGCTCTAGGGGGCTCAAAGGGAAAGGGCTTTTATACACCACTGGCCACATAGCTGAAGCCAGGCTGTGGAATTGCTTAAGCCAGGTGTTGACCATCAACCTACACAGCCTTAAGCAAAGCTGTCCAGTTAGTACCTCCAGGGGGATCTCGAATTTTAAACAGCACAATGTAGATCGCCAACTAGAAAATCAACTTCTCCTAGGCTTCTGTGCCTCCCTGGAGATAAGCAATGGTCTGCCCACACCAGCTGCAAGGTAAACCTATTCTTACTCAAATGTATACAAATATTGGAAACAAAATTTTATACAATATCAACCTTTGCTAAATCCGTGTATGGGTAGATGAATCTGTATTACATTAATCTTTGACATTGTCTGTAGTTTTTCAACTTTTCAAAGTCCAAAAGAGATTGGCAGGATTTTGTTGTGTTATTATGTGTAGAGTTTGTCTTTTTATACAGATATATATAATAATGAATAATATTATTTTACATACAACAAAAGATATTATGTATTACAATGTAAGATATATATCTAATTTATAAACTATGATAATCATAAATATAATGTGTGGTCAATTTTTGACCTTGTAATTATAAGCCAAGTACAATTAAATTGTTGGGCTCTCAAAGATTCCCATGTACAGTTTTGCCTCCTAATACATAACCATATTTTTAAATATATGATATCTTAGCAGGGGTTAGAGTTACTACCATGATTTTTGTTATAATTTAGACTGGCCCATTAACAGGAAAGATAAGTTCTTGATAATAATGTGGAGATTGGCAAAGTTTTTACTTTCCAGGAGTATTTCAACTTCTTTCAAAGAAATTAAAATTTCCTTAAAAAATTGTTATATTCTTACCATCTTAGGAAATCACAATGGTAATTAATTGTTTATTTTAATTATTTATTCTAAATTATAAAACTGCAACTGAATAGTCTTTAGCTCAGATATTTGACTTATTTATATCTCTAGAAAAATAAATTGCTTAATTCTTAGCAAAAATTTTATAGAGGGTCTCACACTTAAGGTATCATCAGGGTCTAATCTGTTTTTCCAAATATTCTTCAGAGTCTTTTTTTTTTTTTTTAAGTATCAATGAATTGTCTTTGGACAGAAAATTTTCTCTAACATTTCAAATAAATCCCCAGGTCTTCTAAAGCCTCTTCCCAATAGTCCGTAAGGAAATTGCCTTTCATGATACTAGGAGGATTCTGTTAGTGGACCAATTTTAGAAGAACTTGTACCTTGCTCAGGAAATTAGAGTTATATTTGGGGGCACTTATCGCAGTAATGTACTACTACATTTTTTTTTTTTAAGATAATGAAACACCCAAGTGAAATGATTTGACCTAATACATCAGTACAAGAGCAGCAGCCAGATTCTGCTTGGGCTCAGATCACCACTCAGTTCCAGAAACAAACTGTTACTTTGCTTTTAAGTACAAGGTGGGGTCTCCGTATGCCACAACGGCCAGAAGAGTGCCTTTTGCAGACTAAGTAGTCCACATGTGTGCTTTCTGTCTAACATAAAGACATGTTCAGAAACAGCATGGATCCCTAGGTGACTTATGTTTGGAAATTTACAGGCCATGGATATAGAAACATCGTGAAAACAGACCTGTATTATTGGTGATATCTGATTTGATCAGTGTATATTAATCAATTTTGAAAGTCACTTTTCTCTGTGTGGGAGAGGTTTCAGAGTTTGCTAGGGACACAGCTTTCTCTAAAAGCTGAACATAATTTTAGACTTTAAGAATTTCAACATTTGGAAATAATTAGGTATCTTTGATACATTTGTAAAACCTGACTAAATTCACATTTCAATTGGTACAGTGTTTTGACATCTTTCTCTTCCTTGATTGAAATAAAGCTATTTTTTACTAAGCCTTAAAAAACCCTTGGGGGAGGGAGAGTGATAGCAAGTTTGCACAGTGGCTTATAGGTCTTGATTATAATGTGCTTTATCACTAAACAGTTATCTTAAAATCTAATGATTTTACATCTCAACAAGCACATGAAAACATGTTCCACATCGCTAATTATTAGAGAAACACAAATCAAAACTACTATGAGATATCATCTCACATAGGGCAGAATGGCTATAGTCAAAAAGTCTATGAATAACAAATGCTGGAGAGGATGTAGAGAAAAGGAAACCCTTCTACTCTGTTGGTGGAAATGTAAATGGGTGCAGCCACTGTGGAAAACAGTATGGAGTTTCTTAAGAAACTAAAAGCAGAGCTACCAGATGATCCTGCAATCCCACTCCCAGGCATATACCTAGTGAAAACTCAAATTCAAAAAGATACATGCATCCCAATGTTCGCAGAAGCACTACTTACAGCAGCCAAGACATGGAAGCAACCTAAGGTCCTTCAACGGAGGAATGGATAAAGAAGATGTGGCCCATATATTTCCAAGGAAATATTACTCAACCATAAAAAGAATGAAAAAAGGCCCATCTGAAACAACATGGATGAACCTAGAGATTTTAATATTAAGTGAAGTAAGTCAGACAAAGACAAATACCACATCATATTATTCACATGTGGAATCTAAAACAAATGATACAAGTGAACTTCTTTACAAAATAGTAATAGACTCACAGATATAGAAAACAAATTTATGGTCACCAAAGGGGAAAGGAGGGGGAGGGATAAATTAGGAGTTTAGGATTAACATATATACACTACTATGTATAAAAGGGATAAAGAACAATGTTCTAGCACGTCACAGGGAACTATATTCAATATCTTACAATAACCTATAATGGAAAAGCCATTAATAGAAAAGAATGACAAAAGGTTACACACACACACACACACACACACACACACACATACACATTGGATGTAGGGATAACTAAACTGCCTGGCAGGTGCTGCAACAATCCGTTAGTTGTCTCATTGATACAACTGTCTCTTTCCTCTGGAGTGGTTCTGCTCTCCCTGAGCTGGGTCTGGCCAGGAGCCCCAGGACCTGTGGGCAGTCACACCAGTGCCTAATCCCAGAGTGCTGGCCTCTAGCCTAGGGGCATGCGGTGACATACTGTGGCCATGTTTCTGTGTTAGGATGAAACGCCAGTGCAAGTTTTTCGGATCTGCACATCAGACAAAGATAGTAAGTTGAAGGTGATAAAAAGCTCAGGCCAAAAAATCCCTAGAAATGAAAGTGCTCTTATAAAGACTATACCCTCTTTATTATCTTAAGACAGCCTGGATACTGGTCTCAGGTACTTCTAACCATCAGCTTTCAGTACCAGTTTGGTGACTCCTGGTCTTGCTATGAAAGGAGGGTGGATCTGATTCCAGCTCTGCCATTAATGATTCATGATGAGGTGACACCAAAGCTCTGAGCTTCAACTTTCTGTCTGCAAAATGAGAGCTTTTGACTGGACTGGATGATCTCTGAAGATGCTTCTGGCTCTTTCAGTCTCATTTTCCTACTTGGAAGACACCGCCCCACTACATGATTCTGTAACAAAAATATCAAACACGTATCCCTTTCCTTCCACACAAACTTCCACACCCCCAAACTTCTCTGGTTTTCCTTGATGCCTCTGTTTCTTCTCCTTTATAGGCTCCTTTTCTCTCCTACCCTTTAAGTCTTGGCATTTCCCACACTCATGCTATTTTACCTTGTATTCACCCTCTACATTCTCTCCCTGTGGGGAACCTCATAAGTTTGAAGTTAGCACCGTATGCTGTGGGTGCCTCGAACTTAAGGAGTTTTTAATCTCACTGACTGCTGTGCATTTTCTTACTCATGGCTGTTCAAATCAGTGTGTCCAATGAATTGACCACTTTCCATTCTAAATCTCCTCCTATTTGCTAACATCACCATCATTCACTGGTCACCCCTGTATTTAGCCTTGATTCCTCCCTTTCCTTCACCATCCCCATGCAATCAGTTAAGTCTTGAGTCACGTTTTCACTGCCCACATGCAGAAAATCTCAAACGAAATCAATTATACTTCAAAACAACTTTAAATATACATACACATATATAAAATAAATGTATAAATATTAAAAAAAGAAAACCTCAAATGAAAAATTGCCCTCCCAACCACCTTCTGCTCTCCTTGTCCAAGGCCTCCCTATATTATGCAATTCCCACCATCTCTTGCTAGGGTTTGAGAGACTTCATGGATTTTTTAATAGGCTACAGTGGAATACCCACTTCGTAGCCTGTAGGATTGATGATATTTTGAAATTTGGGTTAATGTTTGAAGATCTATGTTGACTGCAAACTCTGATTATTGGCAGAACAAATACCCACTATGGAAAACAGTAAGGTGTTTCCTTAAAAAATTAAAAATAGAGCTATTGGATGATCCAGTAATCCCACTCCGGGGCATATATCCAGAAAAAGTGAAAACTCTGATTTGGAAAGGTGCATGCACCCTAATGCTCATAGCAGCACTATTTATAATAGCCAATACATTGAAACAACCCAAGTGCCCATCACTAGACAATTGGCTTAGGAAAGATATGAGATATATATATATATATATAATGGGATATCATTCAGCCATGAAAGGAATGAAATAATGCCATTTGCAGCAACATAGATGGATCTAGAGAGTATTATATTTAGTAAAGTAAATCAAAGACAACTACTACATGATATCTTTTATATGTGGAAGCTAAAAAATACACAAATGAGTCTATATGCAAAACAGAAACAGAGTCACAGACATATGAAAACAAACTTAGGGTTACCAAAGGAGAAAGGGAGGAGGGCTTTAGCAGTATTGGATTAGAAAACTAATGTACATAAAATAGATAAGCAACAAAGATTTGCTGCATAGCACAGGAAATCATGTTCAATATCTTGTAATAATCTCTAATGGAATATAATCTGAAAAAAATGTATATAACCAAATGACTGTTGTATACCTGAAATTAATACAATATTGTAAATCAACTATACTTCAATAAAAAATGTCTCGCACATAAATACATTACTGTTTTTCAAAAGTATGTAGATGTAGGTTATGACAAATAATATAAATAATAATTTTCTTAATGCTGCTGAATCTGTAGTAACTTTTTGACATTGTGTATTTTTTAATGTATACAACTATTAATAGTACAGTGATTATCACATGGAGGCCCTAAATTCATCCATGTTAAAAAGCAGGTCTTGATATTTGAAAAGGCGAGCAACCTGTAACGAAATTCTAAGCATCTTAAAATGACTCATAGATCTTTGACCAGAACACTACAGCTCCTAGCTACCTCATTTTTTTTTTTCTTTTTGACCACCCCATGGCATATGGGGTTCCTGGGCCAGGGATCAGATCTGAGCTGAAGTTGTGACCTATGCCACTTAACACACTGTGCTGGGCCAGGGATTGAACTTGCATCCCAGTGCTGCAGAGACCCTGCTGAGTTGTGCCATAGCAGAAACTCCCTCTGCTTCATTTTTTTATAACTACCTACCTGGGACACTTAACTCTTTGAGGTACTTATTATACAACATACTGTTTTTCTTCTATGTGCCTTTGCCACTATAAACCATTTTGCTACTGCTTGACTTTTCACTGGTGAACCTTATTTTTCCTTAAGACCCAAATCAGGGATTACTTATTTAGGAAGTTTTCCTTTATCTTAAGAACCCTCCCAGAGTTCCCGTTGTGGTGCAGTGGAAATGAATCTGATTAGTATCCATGAGGATGTGGGTTCGATCCCTGGCCTCCATCAGTGGGTTAGGGATCCACCTTTGCCGTGAGCTGTGGTGTAGTTGCAGATGCAACTCGGATCCCGAGATGCTACAGCTGTGGTGTAGGCCAGCGACTGCAACTCCAATCTGACTCCTAGTCTAGAAACATCCATATGCTGCAGGTGCAGCCCTAAAAAAGCAAAAAAAACAAAAACAAAAACAAAAAAACCCTCTCATTTCCCCCAGTGGAAGTCTTCTCCCAATTCTTTATGCCTATCTCTGTCTTTATACTAATAAAATTGTATTATACTTAAAAATGATTGTCATTATATTTTATAACTCAAGATATTAAGTGTTTACCTCCCACAAGGACTGTGAAACCCCTGATGTCTCCTACCTGCTTTTCCTTGGTCTCCTTAGACCTCTAGCATCTACTCTGCCATCAACAATCATTCAATGTCCAGCCCTTCAGTCTTTGTTGAAACGTTATTACTTGTCTCCAAATATTATGCTGTTTATAGGGCTATTGAAAAGATGATTTTAGCAGGAAACCTTTTATTACAAACTGCTTGAAGAGAATTTGGTCATTGAAAATTGTGACACTGTTTTGCTAGCTGTTGGTGACCTCCAGGATATAACATCATTGAGGGCTTCAGTTGTCCACAATCATGCATAAAAGGTGGAGTGTGACACCTGTTGTCTCAGCCAAAATTTTGTCGCATATATAAATATTTGTTACCAAAGAGGCCAGAAAAAAGGGCAGAGTCTGCAAGCTTGATAAATTCCCAGCTTACTGTCATTTTGAGCATTTGGCCATCACATGAGTGAAAGGTTCGGTTAAGGCAGTTGGAACAATACGCTGGCAGCTTCATTCACCTAAACTTCCAGTTGATAAGGTGCACAGTCCTTCAAGGATGGATATACAAAAGATTTGTCACTCAGGGAGCAACCCAAGTGTTCCTAACCCTTGCCTCAGCCATCTCTATAAAACAAGTACACCTGTCTTAGACAAAGAAACTCCCCATTTCTAATACAAACCTCCCTCTGGGCAAACTTGCAGAAAACAAACTGACTGTATCTTCTAGCTGTGTTTACAAGACAGGAACAAGAGCGTTTAACCACAGGACCTCGGGATAAGCTGACTGAACTTCAAAATAGGGGCAAAAATCCCTCTATAGCTTATAACTACCTCATTATGATGATAAGATCTCTGCCTACTTGGGCCATATTCGTTCAACTTGCTTCAGACCCAGACACCAAAGGGCAAACTATGGCAGAAAAGAGGCACTCTGGGATATGGCCATCCATTTCGACTCATTGGGATGACAAAAGATTCCTGCTCCCCTATAAATTTTTTAACCCTTTTCTGAAATCAGGGAGACAGATCCTGTTTGTAATCAGAGAGAAGATACTTTTAGAACATGAACCCCCCTCTTCTCATTCTCTGGCCATTGAATAAAACTCTGTCTTGCTTGCAACAGACTCAGTTTCCTTACTGTCAGCATGAACTTGACAGATGAGAGGCGCTTTGGTTTAGTCAGGACCCCAAGAGAAGGGCTGTCTAATCCTGGCCACAGCTTTGGAAGAGTCTTTTAGCCTGAGGAATGCCTTCTGAGGATATAAGCCCTAAGACTTGCTAGATACCTCTCCCTTGTAAGAGTTGTGGTCCATGTGTAGTATTTCTAGTTGGTTGACATCTTGATCACAACTTATTGCATCAACAGGGAAAATGTTTTATATTCCTTATATTATATAACAAACTGTGTAGTATCAAAGAAAATGGGGCCAGAAACATTTGCAGCAGGTATGCCTTTTTTTTTTTCAGGTATGTCTTGAGTGCAGGCTCTGATTAGTTTTTCAAATGTTAACAAACAACCCTGAGTTGAGATTAAAACTTTCACGCTCACAGGAATTCCCATTGTAGCTTAGCGGTAATGAATCTGACTAGTAACCATGAGGATGCAGGTTTGATTCCTGGCCTTGCTCAGTGGGTTAAGGATTTGGTGTAGGTCACAGGTGTGGCTTGGATCCCATGTTGCTGTGGTTGTGACACAGGCTGGCAGCTGTAGTTCTGATCCGACCCCTAGCCTGGGAACTTCCATATGCTGCAGGTGTGGCCATTAAAAAAAAACAAAAAAAATTACATGCTCACATATGTATAAAACATTGTCTAAGCTTAGATATTTTATGTCTCACACTGTAGAAGTTCCTTAAACTAGATTATTATGAATGGCAACTACCAAAATTAGAACTCATTTTATGCTTTAGTACCAAGGCAAAAAATAATCTTACATAGGCGTTCCCATTGTGGCCGAGTGGTTAAGGACCTACTACTGTCTCTGTGAGGATATGGATTTGATCCCTGGCCTTGCTCAGTGGGTTAAGGATCCAGTGTGGCTGTGGCTGTGGTGTAGGCCTGTAGTTGCAGTTCCAATTTGATCCCTGCCCTGGGAACTTCAGTATGCTACAGGTGCAGACATAAAAGGAAAAATGGTAATAATAATCTTACATAACATTATTCTTGCAGTTGATGTTATACTAATACAGATTAGAAACAGATGTGTCGTTCATGAGAACTATATCCAACTTCTTCAGATAGAACATGATGGAAGATAGTATGAGAAGAATATATATAGTGTGTGTGTGTGTGTGATAGGGTCACTCTGTTGTGTAGAGAAGAATATATATATGTGTGTGTGTGTGTGATAGGGTCACTCTGTTGTGTAGCAGAAATGGACACACTGTAAATCAACTATAATTTAAAAAAACATAAAAAAATAGCAAAAAAAGAAACAGATGTGTTGTTCACATGCAATAAATCAAATGTCATAATTTAAGTCTGTTTCCAACAATTATTTTGTAGCATAAATTACATAAAAGATGTAATTCCTAGGTTCATGTCTAATAAAATTCACTTTTTGTTATGAGTATGATGACCAAAGCTCCGTTTTTTATGATCTCTTGAGTGCATCTGATGATTTTTAACACACAATTATTGGACAAAGGGAAAAAATGCTTTCATATTAATTTGTAGAGATGGCTTGACTTATACACCTCCAGAGACTCAAAGAGTATCTAAGAGCTTCCAGGTTCTTGGATTCCAAAGCATAGCAAAGCAAGACAAAATGCTCCACTGGCCTATGTTTACAACCCAACCCTATGGTTTTACTCTCCTTTCTCAATGTCTTATATACACTTTCCAGACTTTTAAAAATAAGCTTTTCCTTCAGTTTGGACCAACCTACCCCATATTTATGCTCTAAATGGACAATGCATCCTTGAAGGGGGCTGATCACTTCCCCTTCTTCTTGAAACAGGAACATCTTCCAGTAAGAATTAGTATTTTCTTCCTTCTGTTTTCTTTCCAAAGCTCAATTTCTTGGGTCTCCATTATATCAGCATGAATTATGCTTATATATATTTTCCCCTCTTTGTGTCTCTAAATTTGAATTCTGGGGAGATAACCTATGTGTTATTTTGTTGTCTTTTACAGATTTGCCCACTAAAGATGTTCTACAAAAGCTTGATAGATTAAACTGGCAGGGGGGCACACTGGTATAGATCAAAGAAAAGATGGGTTCTTCCCCATCCATACAAGTGTGCAATGGCTTTCATCCTTCACTGAAGGATGTTTATTACTGGCAGACCTTATTTTGAACCCAGAACCTAGAATACTGTCTGGATCTATAAAAAGTAAATGTGCTATAAATATTTTTGAATATTTAAAAATTAAATTCTAGTCTTTTTATTAGTTTTTCATTTTATCAGATATTTGAAACTACTTTATAAGTACTTTTTTCCCTTGAATTCCAAATAGAGCCAACATATGTTTCTAGAAATCCCAAATAGATGATAATTTTGATAAATATAATTAACAAATGAAGAACCACGGGGGGGGGGCTTGAATTAATAGGGTCTGAACTGATGAGGTTATGGGTAAATTAAATTTTGATACAGTGTAATGTTTGTAGAAAAATTGGAAAGTATATAGAAATCTATGTGCCCACTGCCCAAATTCCTTAATTTTCAATATTCTTTTACATTTGCCATGCCAATTTTTCTTTCTCTTTCTGTCTGTATTTGTAAGTATATATATGTATGTATACAAATATGTATGCTGTTCAGTAAAATATCACCTCTTCAATCATTCCTATTACTCCTATTACTATGATGGCTGCTGAATAGTAATTTTCCTTTTTTCCCCAGTTTTATTGAAATATAGTAGACACATAGGACTATATATATTTATGGTATACAGCATAATGATTTCATTATATACATCATGAAATGATTACAACAGTAGATTTGATGAACAGCCATCATCTCATTTAGATGTAACATTAAAGAAAGAGAAACATTATTTTTTCCTTGTAAGGAGAACTCCCTTAACAACTTTCTTATATAATATACAGCAGTGTTAATTATATTTATCATGTTGTACATTATAACCCTATTACTTATTTACCTTAAACTGGAAGTTTGTACCTTTCGACCACCTTCATCTAATTTGCCCTCCCCTCACCTCCTGCCTCTGGTAACCACAAACCTGATTTGTTTTCTATGATTTTGTTTGTTTTGAAGTGTCATTGACCTATAATACTATGTTAGTATCTGATATTATACATAGTGATTAGATAGTTCTATGCATTTCAAAACGATCATGATGTCTAATTGTCATCTTTCACCCTACAAAAATATAACATAATTATCGATATATTCTCCACACTCTACCTTTTGTACCTACAAATCATTTATTTTGTAACTGAAAGTTTGTACCTCTTAACCTCTCACCTATCTTCTTTCATACCCTCAATGCGGGCAACCAGCTGTTCATTCTCTGTATCTATGACTATTTCTGTTCTGTTATGCTTGTTCATTTGTTTTGCTTTTTAGATTCCATATATAAGTGAAATCATGCTATACTTATCTTTTTTTTCTGTCTGACTTATGTCACTAGCATAAGAACCTGTAGATCCATCCAGGTTCTTGAAAATTCAAAGATTCTGTTATTTTTATGATGCAATAATATTCCATTGTGTATATACCATATCTTCTTGAACGATTTATCTGCTGATAGACATACTAGTTGCTTCTATATCTTGGCTATTGTAAATAATGCTGCATTGAACATTGGAAAGCATTTACCTTTTCTAATTGGTGGGTTTTTTCCCAGATATATATCCAGGAGTGGAATTGCTGGGTCATATGATAGCTCTGTTTTAATTTTTTGAGGAACCTCCATAATGCTTTCCCATAGCAGTTGCACCAGTTTATATTCCCACCAATAATGCATGAGGATTCCCTTTTCTCCATATCCTCACTGATGCATTTCTTGTCTTTTTCATAATTGCCATTTTGACAGGTGTGAGGTAATATCTTATTGGGATGTTGATTTGCATTTCCCTGATGATTAGTGATGTTGAGTATTTTTTCATGTGCCTGTTGGTTATCTGTGTGTCTTCTTTGGAAAAGTGTCTATTCAGTTCTTCTGCCCATTTTTTAACCAGGTTATTTGTTTTTATGATGTTGAACTGGATGAGCTGTTTAGATAGTTTGGATATTAACCCTTTGTTGGATATATTTTTTTGCAAATATCCTCTTCCATTCAGGAGGCAGCCTTTTCATTTCATTGATTGTTTCCTTCACTGTGCAAGCTTTTTAGTTTGATGTAGTCTCACTTATTTCTTTTTGCTTTTGTTTCCTTTACCTGAGGAGACATACAAAAATTGTCTGTAACTTTTCAGTATAATTTGAAATCAGAAAGGACAATACCCCCTGTTTTGTCCTTCTTTATGAAGAGTTTCGGTTAATCAGGGTATTTTGCACTTCGATAAAAATTTTAGAAATATTTGTTCTAAACCTGAAACTACCATTGGCAAGTTGATAGAAGTTGCATTGAATCTGTAAACTGCCTAGCATTGTACAGTTATTTTAAAAATATTAATTCTTCCAATCCATGAGCATCATATATTTTTCCATCTGTATATGTCCTCTTCAATTTATTTCATCAGCATCTTAGAGATTTCTGTGTACAGGTTTTTTATTTCCTTGATTAAATTTATTATCAGGTATTTTATTATTTTTGATTTTATTATGAATGGGATTATTTCCTAAATTTCTCATTCTGCTAGTTTGTTGATAGTGTGTAGAAACACAAGATATTTTTGCATATTAATCTTGCACCCTGAAACTTTACCAAATTCACTGATTAATTCTATGACTTTCGTGGTAGCATCTTTAGGATTTTCTATATATAGTATCATGTCATCTGCAGTGACAGTTTTACTTCTTCCTTTCCAATATGATTTCTTCTATTTCTTTTCTTTTCTGATAGTTGTGGCTGGGACTTCCAATACTATGTTGAATAAAAGTCCTGAGAGTGGGCATCATTTTCTTGTTCCAGATCTTGAAGGAAATGCTTTTACCTTTTTACAATTGAGTCTGATGTTAGCTGTGGGCTTGTCATATACAGTCTTTATTATGCTGAGGTATGTTCCCTCTATACCTATTTTGTTGAATCAATGGATGTTCAATTTTGAGAAGAGATTTTTTTGCATCTATTGAGGTGATCAGATGATTTTTATTCTTAAATTTCTTAGTGTGATGTATCACATTGATTGATTTGCAGATATGAGCCATCCTTGTATAATAAATCCAACCCCATCATGGTGTATGATCCTTTTAACGTATTGTTAAAATTGTTAATATTTTGTTATTTAATTTTGCATCTATGTTCATCAGTGATATTGCTGTTATTTTTTGTGATATATTTCTCTGATTTTTTTTTTGTATAAAGTTGATGCTGGCCTAATAGAGTGAGTTGGAAGCATTCCTTTCTCTGCAATTTTTTTGAAGTAGTTTGAGGAGGATAGGTGTTAAGTCTAGATGTTTTGCAGAATTCACCTGTGAAACCATGTAGTTTTGGACTTTTGCTTGTTGGGAGGGCTTTTTATTAATTACTAATTCAACTTCATCCCTGGTAATTTGTCAATTCATATTTTCTATTTCTTCTGGATATAGTTTTGTGAGACTGTACATTTATAGGAATGTGTCCATTTCTTCTAGGTTGTCTGCTTTATTGGTATATAATTTTTTGCAGTAATCTCTTATGATCCTTTATATTTCACTGGTGTCAGTTGTAATTTCTCCTTTTCCATTTCTGATTTTATTGACTTAGGCCCTCCTTTTTTTCCTCAATGAGTGTGGCTAAAGTCTTATGGATTTTATTTATCTTGTCAAAAAATCATCTTTTAGATTCACTGTTTTTTTCTATTTTTTCAGTCTATATTTCAGTTATTTCTATTCTGATCTTTATTAGTCCTTTCCTTATAGTAGCTTTGGGTATTGTTTGTTCTTCTTATACTGTTTAGCTTCCATGTCTTTGTGTTTTTGAAGTTTTTTTCTCCTTGTAGTTAATTTCTGGTCTCATAATGTATTCAGAAAAGATGCTTGATATGATTTCAATCTTACAATTTAGTGAGACATGTTTTGTAGCTCAGCATGTGATGTCTCCTAGAGGATATTCCATGTGCACTTAAAAAGAATGTGTATTATGCTGCTTTTAAATGTGATGTTCTATATATAGTAGACTTGTTTTTAAAAATTCTTTTAGGGCTGAACCTGTGGCACATGGAATTTCCCAGGCTAGGGGTCAAACCGGAGCTGCAGCTGCAGGCTTATGCTACAGCCACAGCAATGCAGGATCCGAGCTGTACCCAAGGCTGTGCTGCAGCTTGCAGCAATGCCAGGTCCTTATACCACAGAGCAAGGCCATGGATTGAACCCACATTCTCATGAATTCTTGTCAGATTCTTAACCCACTGAGCTAAATGGGAACACCAGTAGACTCATTTGTTTAATGAGCCATTAAAGGCCAGTGTTTCCTTTTTATTTTTCTGCCTAATAATCTGTACATTAATGTAAATAGGATGTTAAAGTCCCCTACTAATATTGTTTTACTAACAATTTCTCCCTTTATGTCTGTTAATATTTACTATATGTTGGGTGAGTATTTATAATTGCTATATTTTCTTGTCAAATTGATTCCTTACTCTTATGTGATATTCTTCTTTGTCTCTTGTTACATTCCTATTTTAAAGTCTGTTTCGTCTGATATAAATAGTGCCACTCAGCTTTCTTTTCATTTCCACTTTCATGGAATACCTTTTTCATATCTTCAATTTCAGTCTGTGTGTGACTTTAGTATTGACATGAATCTTTCATACACAGGATGTATCTGGATCTTATTTTTGTATTTATTCAGCCACTCCATGTATTTTAATTGGAGTATTTAATCCATTTACTTTTAAAGTAGTTATTGATAAATATGTATCATTACAACTTTAAAAATTATTTTGTAGAAGGTTTTTTCCTATTTTCTTCTTTTCATCTCTTCCCTTGTGACTTAATGACTATCTTTACTGTTACATTTGGATTTGGTTTCTTTCTTTTTGTGAGTTTGTATCTATTACAGATTTTTAGTTTGTGATTTCCATGACATTTATATATATATATGTAAACTTTATTTTTTGTGACATCATGTTTTACATCCTTTTTGTGAGTGTATTCCTTAACTAATAATTATGGATATAGATGATTTTACTACTTTGTCTTTACTTTCTACTAAGTTTATATTGTTGATCTACTACCTTTATATTTGTTTTTCACCAATGAGATTTTTCCTTTTGTACTTTTCATTTTTCTAGTTGTGGTCTTTTCTTTTCCACTTAGAAAAATCACATTAACATTTCTTAGAAGCTGGAGATTCCATCATGGCACAGCAGAAACAAATCTGACTAGCATCCAAGAGGATGCAGGTTCAATCCCTGGCCTCTCTCAGTGGGTTAAAGATCCAGCATTGCTGTGAGCTGTGGTATAGGTTTCAGACATGTCTTGGTTCTGGCATTGATGTGGCTGTGATGTAGGCCAGTGGCTACAGCTACAATTAGACCCCTAGCCTTGGAACCTCCATATGCCACAGGTGTGGCCCTAAAAAAATAAAATTTTCTTAGAAGTTGATTTGGCTGTGCTGAAGTCTTTTAGCTTTTGCTTGTGCATAAAACTTTTTATTTTCCCTCCAAATTTGAATTAGAGCCTTGAAGAGTAGAATATTCTTGCTTGCAGGTTTTTCTCTTTCATCACATTAAATATATCATGCCACTCCTTTCTGGCCAACAGAGTTTCTGCTGAAATATCAGCTAATAAATTTACGTGAGTTCCCTTGTACATAACTGGTTGCTTTTCCATTTTTTAAAAAAAATATTCTGTATTTAATTTTTGTCATTTTAATTACAATATGTCTTAGTATGTTCCTCTGTGGGTTAATCCTATATTGGACTGTGTACTTTCTGGACCTAGATGTCTGTGTCCTTTACAAGTTTAGGGCAGTTTTGTCTACTGTGTCCTCAAATATGTTTTCTGCCCCTTTCCCTCTCCTCCTTCTGGGAAACCTATAATGGAATATTAGTATGCTTGATATTGTCCCAGAGGTCTTTTAAACTGTCCTAGTGTTTACAATTGTTTTCTGTTTGTATCTTTTTTTGTTAAACTTTAGTGATTTCCTCTACTCTCTCTCCCAGTTCACTGATCCATTTTGCTGCATAGTCTAATCTACTGTTGTGTTGATTTCTTCTAGTGATTTCAAAAATTTCAGTTATTGTATTCTTCAGCTCTTTTTGGTTATTCTTTATATTTTCTAACTCCTTGTTAGAAATTCTATCTTCTCTTTCTTCTTTTATCAAATCTTCTGCTGAGTTCATTGAGCATCTTTATGATCATTACCTTAAACACTTTATCAGTAGATTGCTAATCTCTGTCTCACCTATTTTTTTCCCAACAGTTTTATGTTGTTCCTTCTTTTGGAACATATTTTTCTGTCACCTACTTTTGCCTAATATGTTCTTTTAATTTCTATGAATTTGGAAGTTTGGTTTTATTTCTCAACCTGGAGATGTAGCCTTATGTAACCAGTGTCCTATGGGTTTCAATACTACACTCCCCTCTGGCAATCAGATCCATATGCTCTAGGGGTGTCTTCTATGTAGGCTGTTGAATTCTTCTGTTATAGTGAGCTGACTACTGTGGCTACACTGGTAGGTAAGGCTCGCATTTGACATAATTGATTTCAAGGCTCTGCCTGGGCAGAGCCTGCTAGCCACCATTGGTTTGGGACAGAACCTGGTGCAAATGGCTACACTGCCAGGGGAATCCTGGTTTTGCTGCCATCCCAAGTTGGGTGGGGCTGGATAATGATGTGGTTGGCTACAGAGCCCCAGGGGATTCTGGAGGATGTGTCAGCCTACTGATGGGCAGAGCCATGGCCTAGGGTATTCCTGGGATTGGTTCCTGGTGGTTGGGGTTGATGCTTGACTTTGTTGGCTGCCATATCTGGGGTGACCCTGGACTGGAGCTTCCCACTGGTGGGTGGGGCTGGATCCTGATAGCTGGCTGAGGGGCCTGTGATGTCCTGGAGTTGGTACTGTCCTGACGTTGGGCATGGTCAGGGCCCAGGGTGTTCTTTGGTGGTGACAGCCTGGGAATGGGTGAGCTTGATATTGACACAGCTGCCTGTGGGTCTGAAGATATTCCAGGGCTATTGTAGATACACTGGTTGGTGAGGCCAGGTCTTGCAACTAGTACAGGCCCTCTGGTAGGTGGGGCCAGGTCTCTGCATGGCTAGGAGCTCAGGAAGTCTTACGGAAGCTGGCTTGCTCTTGGGCGAGATGTGTCCCCTCCCAGTTGACTGGTCTTGGGCTTCCCAGTACTTGTGCCAACTGTCAGGTGGGCAGGGTTATGTCTTGGTATGAATAAGTTAGAGAGAGGATTCCAAAATGGTGCTTGCGAGAACAAGTGTTTCCTTGTTGGGATGAACTCTATGTGTCCACGGCAAGTATCAGTTGACTCCTGCCTGCCTCTTGGAGGGCTCTCCCAGGCTCCTTTCAAATTATTGCCTCCACTCTGGGCCCCAGAGCGTATGAGATTTTGTGTGCCCTTTAGGAGTAGAGTCTCTACCCACAGCTCTCTGGCTTTCCCGGAAGTGAGCTTCCCTGGCTTTCAAACCCAAATGTTCTGGGGGATCATCTTCTCAGTGCAGTACCCCTGGGCTGGGAAACTCAATATATGGTTTATAACTCTCCATCCTTGGAGAGAGCTACAATCATGGATCACCTACTCAGGGATACAGGTCTTTTTTTTGTCTTTTGTCTTTTTAGGGCTGCACCTGCGGCATATGGAGGTTCTCAGGCTAGGGGGCTAATCAGAGCTATAGCTGCTGGCCTACAACAGAGCTATAGCAATGCAGGATCTGAGCCATGTCTGCAACCTACACCACAGCTCATGGCAACACTGAACCCTAACCCACTGAGCAAGGCCAGGGATTGAACCCATGTCCTATGGATCCTTGTCAGATTCGTTTCCCCTGCTCCATGATGGCATCTCCTACAGGTCTTGATTCTACTGCATCTCCACCCTTCCTACTTTCCCTTGCCTCCTTGTGGGTCCTTCTTTATATCTTTAGCTATAGATCTATTCTGTTAGTTTTCAGGTCACTCTCAGGGCTAGTTTCTTGGTAAGTAGCCTCTGGGAGGAGGTGAGCCGAAGGTCTTCCTACTCCATCATATTCCAGTTTTGTTTTCCATTCATTTACAAATTCCATCATTTCCTCAATACTTATTAGTAGAGCTCAAAGTTAGAGTTTTTCTTATTATTATTCATTTATTATTTTTATATCAGTATCAATTTGAATTGTAT
Organism: Phacochoerus africanus; assembly: GCF_016906955.1. Classification (NCBI taxonomy): domain Eukaryota; kingdom Metazoa; phylum Chordata; class Mammalia; order Artiodactyla; family Suidae; genus Phacochoerus; species Phacochoerus africanus. The sequence goes on along the minus strand of NC_062553.1, from coordinate 47,111,292 downwards.
GTAATGAGTTCTAATTCCCTTATGCCTTCAATATAGTTCTTGAATTTTATAACTGGGGAAGTCAGAGCTTCATCAGATTTTCTCCTGAGTCTTTTTGATAGGTTACTATCATTCTTGAGAATTTTCTTATTTTCTGGTACACGTTGGTCTAAGTTCATCTCATACTTTCACTTCCAGTCCATAGACTAACTGTTTCTTTAAGAATACTAGTTTCTTTTACTGGATAAGGATATTTAGAAACTGTTATGTGCTTATCATTGGCTAGTTCAGAGATGTTAATTTTATTTTAGTATACAGTTAATCTCCTCTTTGTCTTTCTTGTACATTTCCTATGTAAGATAATCTCTAAGTGAAACTTTAAAAAAATATATATAATTAGCATCATTTAAAATAATCCATAAAATAAGAATACTTGACATTTAAAAATCCAATTTTTAATTCCCAGTTATCTTAGTAATATACATTCTTTTTTTGTTTGTTTTTTGTCATAACTTCATAACTAATTTAGCAAGGAGAGAAATGGCAGTGCTTACTTTTTTCATAACTACAAAAGGTCAAATTATTCTATATTTAGAAAATATGTTGAAATGTGTAGATATATTTTCCTTCTAAGGTAATTGCAAGTTCCAATTTATTTTACATTAATATGTGTAAAACTATCAAGTAATAATAATAAAGTTGTGATAATTAAAACGGACAGTTGAAATTTGCTTGTTCTATTTATATATGTTGATGAAAGGTCTATTTTCATAAGTGTGTTTCTATGGGAGACAAATACTTTCAAATTTATAAAATGTATAATTATCCTCACGTGGCTCAAGGCATCTTTGACATCTGTTTAGACATATAAAAGAGGAGGCTTTTTTTCCATGGGAGTATTTTTGGCAAGGTAAATCTCAGATTTTCTCAAAATGCATTTTTAAATTATGTGAGCTAACTCCTACCTTTTCTTATGGAATATAGAGAATATGTGAAAATCTTCTCAACTTTGTGCTGCTCTGACCCTCTTAACTAAGTACTAGATTCTCCTTAACTTCAACTCAGCCCAAGACGCTGAGGGGACCAGGCACTTTATGAATCTTAGTGAGGGGTTCCTCATTCCACCTGCCTTCCTGCTGATGCATCTCCGCTAATATCTCCCAAGAACTGGAGTTCTTCCTGAAGACTAGGAACTGGCAAGTCTAGTGACTGGATGCCTCTCTTGTCTCCAGTGCTACATTTCTTCTATCACTACAACTAAGATAAGTTCTTCTATCACTACAACTAAGATAAGTTTCAATAAACTTAGACTAAACCATGTTTTAAAAATATTTTGGCAGATTTCAGTCTGAAAAATTTAATAGTTCTGAGTCTTTCCAGAGTAAAAATGAAAACTGTGTAGAGAAGAAAGAGCTCTCCTCTACTTTTGTAGATTTGATAAAGGAATTGATGAGATAAACTGACAAAAGGCAGATTAACAAGAGAGCAAGTACACGAATTTATCAATGTTTAATATTACGTACACAGAGCATCATGGGAAAGTAGATATCAAAAATACAGTGATAAAGTTCTCACAGTGGCTCAGTAGGTTAAGAACTTGACATAGTGTCCACGAGGATGTGGGTTCAATCCCTGGCTTTACTCAGTGGCTTAAGGATTTGGTGTTGCTGCAAGTTGTGGAGCAGGTCACAGATGAGGCTCGGATCCAGTGTTGCTATTGCTGTGGCATAGGCTGGCAGCTGTGGCTCTGATTTGATCCCAAGCTTGGGAACTTCCATACACCACAGGGTGCAGCCCTAAAAAGAAAAAAAAAGGTACAGTGAGTTTTGAAAGTTTATATATCGTCTTAATAGGGGGAGTGAGGTCTAGGCCATTATGGGGAGGGTAAATGTCTTTCAGGATGAGAAACGGGCCTTTAGAAGCACACTCGGGAGGTATGAGAATTTGTGGTGAGGTTTGTTTGAGGATGGTGACTTCCAGTCTCTCTTGCGATGAGTTCCCTGGTTTCTGAAACTCCCAGGAGGGGATTAATTACAATGGAATTCCCTTTCTGTCTTTCACCACACAGGAAGAGTTCAGAGAGAGCCTCCGCCTACATTTGCTATTTTTCAAATATCTTCAGCTCAAAATAATCAATATGTCAAAGTGGCATATTTTGAGGTTAGAAGCCCTAAACTCCTTGAATAATCATATATGAAAAAAAAAATCTATCAATTATGGTATGTTTTGTCTGGAGGAAATTTTGCAGATGAAGTGGAGATGAAGACTTATTAAACAACTCACCAACTGTTAATTTCTTTTGAATGAAGTGTAAAATAACCTCCAAGTTCAAAATCAAAATATGGCGTTGCCTCCTCTGAAGCTGCTCAGCCTAGGCAATAGTTCCTCTCAATTTCACCTTTTTCTTCCATTGTTACTCTCTGTTTACTTCTGTTTTCTCCAAATAGATAGCTTATTTTAATGACATTATTAATAGTCTTTCCTGCTAATGACTTTAGTCTTATTTCTGGATTTTGGGATTATTTGCCATTTCTTTAATTCTAATTCAACGTTTTATTTTTATTTTTATTTTTTTATCAAGTAGTCTTAATTGTAATCAATTGTTATTTCCAAATTTTACTTCAATGTTTTAAACTTTTTGGAACCTAAGAAAGAAGTGTTGTACAGAGGGATTTAGATTAACTCCTGTAGTCTTGCTTCCTTGATTTACTGCAATTGAAGTAATTTATAGGTTAATTAAAAACTAAATTAGGGTAATTTCAAGTCAGCATATAAAAGTTCTGAAGACAATATACCCAATTAAAAAAAAAAACCTGAACTGAGCTAAGCACAAAATTCTGGTGGCTGTTACCTACTTAAAAATGGATTTCCCGGAGTTCCCGTTGTGGCACAGTGGAAATGAATCTGACTAGGAACCATGAGGTTACAGGTTCGATCACTGGCCTCAATCAGTGGGTTAAGGATTTGGCATTGCAGACGTGGCTGGGATCTGGCCTTGCTATGGCTCTGGCATAGGCAGGCGGCAACAGCTCCGATTTGACCCCTAGCCTGGGAATCTCTGTATGCCTCAGGTGTGGACCCTCAAAAAAAAAGACAAAAAGACAAAAAATAAATAAACAAAATAAAAATGGATTTCCCAAGTAACAGAAATAAAACCAAAAATAAAAAAATAGAACCTAGTCAAACTTATAAGCTTTTGCATAGCAAGGGGAATTATAAACAAAATGAAAATACAGCTTATGGACTAGGAGAAAATATTTACAAATTATGTAACCAACATGCATTTAATTTAAAAATATAAAAAACAGCCCATACAACTCAATAACAAAAACAAAAAAACAACACAACTGAAAAAATAGGCTGAAGAGCTAAATAGACATTTCTCCAAAGACAGACAAATGGCCAAAAAGCACATGAAAAGATGCTCATCAGCATTGCTAATTATTGGACAAATGCAAATCAAAAACTACTATGAGGTATCACTTCACATCAGTTGGAATGGCCATTATCAAAATTCTACAAACAATTAATGCTGGAGAGGGTATGGAGAAAAGGGATTACTCCCACACTGTTGGTGGAGATATAAATTTATAATGCCCATATTGAAAAAGTATGGAGGTTCCTTAATAAAGTAAAAATAGAGTTGCCATATGATCCAGCAATCCCATTCCTGGGCATATATCTGGAAAAGACAAAAACTATAATTTGAAAAGATACATGTACCCCAATGTTCATAGCAACCCTATTTATAATAGCCAAGACATGGAAACAATGTAAATGCTCACCAACAGATGAAGGAGTAAAGAAGAGGTGACATATATTACCAATGGGCTATTGTTCAGCCATAACACAGTATGAAATAATGCCATTTGCAGTGGCATGAAGGGAACCAGAGATTATCACACTAAGTAAAGTAAGTCAGAAAGAGAATGACAAATATCATATGATATCCCTTACATATGCAATCTAAAATGTGATAAAAATGAACTCATTTTTAAACAGAAACAGACTAAGAGACATAGAAAACCAAAGGGGGAAAAAGATGGAGGAGGGATAAATTAGGAATTTTGGATTAGCAGATACACACTATTATATATAAAATCAATAAAAAACAAGGACCAACTGTATAGCACAGGGTACTATATTCAATATTCTGTAATAAACCATAGTGGAAAAGAATATGAAAAAGAATATGCATGTTTAACTATATCTGATGTTGTACTATAAACCTGAAATTAAAACATTTTAAATCAACTATACTTGAAGAGAAAAAAATTTGACTTAATTATAGTTTTAAAAGAGCACCTTATATCTCTACTATAATGGAAAACCATTCTCACCTCTTATAAGTAGAAAGTAACAGTAAAATAAACATAATGCAAAGAAGAACAATTTAAATAAAATTTATATTTGAATAAAACAATAAAATGTAAGTAACACTAAATCTAACCAATTTATAAAAAGCATACTAGGATAAGAGTAAACTTATTTATACTGTCACTACTAAAAAGATATTCAACTTAATGTTTCTTAATTTCAGAGGTAAATTAGATTCAACTTAATTTGACAATTCCAGGTTTTAAAAATATTAACCAGAACAGAAAAAAGTAAAATTAAATTAAAAAAAATTAAACATCACAGAGAATCCAGACTCACATTATGACCAATAGAAATTCTCCAGTGATTTCCATTCAACAAATTTTTGTTTCAGGAAACTTGCTGAAGTGTGGAACCAATGCAATATTTTGAAATGATCAATTTATTTAATAATGTCCTGAAAGTGATGGGAAAATGTTTACCTTTCTACTCACTGATGCCTTCCAATTAACAACAAATTTATGAAGATCTTGTACTATCTTTTTGGTGTTCATAGTGTTCATAGTTCAATGGTTTTAGGCCATTACTTAAAGTCATTCATGACCAGGTCATTTACAAAACAGGAGGGACCCACCAAAGCTTCATCAAGAATTATGTCCATAGTTTCTATTTTGTTATCACATCCACTTTGTGCTGCCCATAGGAAATTGATGCACCCTGAATTTTGATTTGTCCACAGTGAAAATAAGTCTCCAAATTATGCTACTTTATCAAGTACATACCAGCCAAGCTTGTGTTCTCCCAAGTTGAATGTTTTGTCCAGAAAATCCTTAATATCTTGAAACCTCAGCAGACCAAAAAGCTAGGATGGAACAATAACTGTTTGTAGACACTTCCCAAATCTATAAAAAGTGGGGGGAAAAGTTACAATCTGTGACCTATGCATTAACACTTCTGGCAATTTTAAGAATACTATGAAGGAGCTGAATATTATTCTTAAAATTTTGTGGTGATTTTGATTGCGAGGGCTTTTCTTTATAGACTTGACTAAGTAGCTTTGGTTTCTGGAGCAAAGGCTTGTATATGTGAATCAAACCCCATTTTTTCACCCATTGTAGTTTTACTACAATTTTCTATGTAATACTTTACTCTCAAATAGTTGTGGTAGAAGGTTCAACTATTGAAAATTGTACATGTTCACATTTCCCCCTGTGGTACAGTTGGTTAAGGGTCCAGTATTGCCACAGTTGTGGTGTAGGTCACAGCTGCAGCTTGGATTTGATCCCTGGCCCAGGAACTTCAAAAGCCACGGCCATGGCCTTAGAGAAAAAAAAAATCATACATGTTCATATAGTGTGAAAAAGGAATATATCATAATATATTACCTTTTTAATCTATCCCTATCTATCTATGTAATCTATCCACCTAGCAAACATATGGTAGGTTTTTAATATCTGTATTTGTTCTTATATTGCATTTCTGAATCAAGGCAGACTTTCATTACTTAGAGCAATAACTGCAACAGACCCATTTTGCACCAACTCTTTTATTTTCTAAGGCACTGAAATGAGAGCCAAATGGGCAGGCTTGAGTGTTCACATGGGAAGTGAACTTCAAAATTTGGAATCTGGGAGCTTACATAGGAGGAAGATATCTGTCCTGTCCCCTGAAGACACAAAGACAAACCCAGTCTTTCTAATGGAAAGAAATTCCATGTGGAAATAAAAGGGGATGTCTCATCCCTTGGAATCTAAATAAATGCTCCCAGAGTGGAGATAACTGTTGCAGCGTTTATAATCCAGGGTTGTATATATTTATATATGATCAAATGAAAATTTGGCATTTCTCCATAAAGAATCATGGAATGGCAAGCCCTCATAGGTCTTTAGAATTGCCCTTTCTTGGAGATGGAATGAAGATGGCAGAATAGAAAAACTGGAGCTCAACTTCTCTCCTAAAAACAACAAATTCACAACTAAGGGCTGAGCACTGTTCACCCAAATGGACCAGAAACCTTAAAAAAGATCTCCTCCTCCAGAAGAAAAAAAGGAGGACACATCAAGAGGTAGGAGGGGCGATTTCATGATATAAACAACCCCATACCTCCTGGGTGGGAAGCTCCACAGACTGAAAACTAACTGGTTCACAGAGAGAGACTCACCTACAGGAGTGAGAGTTCTGAGCCCCACATCAAACTCTCACGTGTGGGGATCTGGCACGAGGAGAAAGAGCCCCTGGAGCACCTGGCATTGAAGGCCAGTGGGGCTTGTGCGCAAGAGCTCCACAGGACTGGGGGAAACGGAGACCCCATTCTTAAAAGGCACACACAGACTTTCACGTGCACTTGATCCCAGGGCAGAGCGAGGTCTCCATAGGAATCAGGGTCAAACCTGACCACAGTTCTTGGAGAACATCCTGGGAAAACAGGGGTGAATGTGGCTTGTTGTGAGGGAAGGACATTGAAAGCAAAGCTCTCGGCAATATTCAGCAGCCATGCCTTTCTCTGGAGGTGGCCATTTTGGGAAAATCTGGCCCCACCCATCAGTCAGTGCTGAGAAGCCCCAGGGCAAACAACAACCCAGGTGGGAACACAGCCCCGCCCCTCAGTAAACAGGCTCCCTAAAGACCCCTCAGGCACACAGCTGCCTCAAATCCCATCCAGAGACTAAGCCCCACCCACCAGAGGGATTAGAATCAGTTCTGCCTACCAGGGGGCAGGCATCAGCCCCTCCCATCAGGAAACCTACACCAAGCCCCCATACTGACTTGAGCCACAGGGTGGCAGACATTAGAAGTAAGAGAGGCTACAACTTTATTATCTGTAAAAAGGTCACCACACCAAAAACCTATAAAAGTGAAAAGACAGAGGACTATAACTCAGATGAGGGAGAAAGGAAAAACCCCAGAAAATCAGCTAAGCCCTGAGGAGACTCTCAGCCTCCAGGACAAAGACTTTAGACTGTTGATGCTGAAGATGATGCAAGACATTGGAAATAAACTGGAGGCAAAGATGGATAACTTACAGGAAACACTGACCAAAGAGATACAAGATATAAAACTTAAACAAGAAGAGATGCAAAATACAATAACTGAAATAAAAAATGCACTAGAAGCAGCTAACAGCAGAATACAGGAGGCAGAAGAACGAATAAGCGAGGTGGAGGACAGATTAGTAGAAATTACGGATGCAGAACAGAAAAGAGAAAAAAGATTGAAAAGAAATGAAGAGAGTCTCAGAGAACTCTGGGACAACACGAAACACACCAACATCTGTATTATATGGCTGCCAGAAGGAGAAGAGAGAGAGAAGGGGACAGAAAAAATATTCCAAGATTATCTAATAGCCAAAAACTTCCTTCACATGGGAAAGGAACCACTCACTCAAATCCAGGAAGCACAACGAGTACCATATAAAATAAACCTAAGGAGGAACACCCCCAAGACACGTATTAATCAAACTGACCAAAATTAAAGACAGAGAAAATCTTGAAAGCAGCTAGGGAAAAGAAACAAGTAACATACAGGAGAACCCCAATAAGGTTATTGGCAGATTTTTCAGCAGAAACTCTGCAGGCCAGAAGGGAGTGGCATGATATACTTGAAGTGATGAAAGGAAAAAACCTCCAACCAAGATTACTTTACCCAGCGAGGCTCTCATTCACATTTGAAGGAGAAATCAAAACCTTCACAGATAAGCAAAAGCTGAGAGAATTCAGCAACACTAAACCAGCCTTACAACAAATACTAAAGGAACTTCTCCAGGCAGAAAAGAACAAGAGAAGAAGGAAAGAAAAAAGAGCAGCAAAAACAAATCCAAAGCAATTAATAAAATGGCAATAAGAACATACATAACAATAATTACCTTAAATGTCGATGGACTAAATGCCCCAACCAAAAGACATAGACTGGCTGAATGGATACAAAAACAAGACCCATATATATGCTGTCTTCAAGAGACCCACTTCACTTCTAGGGACACATACAAATTGAAAGTGAGAGGATGGAAGAAAATATTCATGCAAACGGGGATCAAAAGAAAGCTACACTAGCAGTACTCACAGACAAAATAGACTTTAAAATGAAGAATATATTAAGGGACAAAGGATCAATCCAAGAAGAAGACATAACAATTTTAAATATCTACGCACCCAACATAGGTTCACCACAATATATAAGGCGACTGCTAACAACCCTAAAAGGACAAATTGACAATAACACAATAATAGCAGGGGACTTTAACTCCCCACTTACAGCAGTGGACAGATCAACCAGACAGAAAATCAATCAGGAAACACAGGCCCTGAATGATGCATTAAACCAGATGGACTTAAGAGATATTTATAGGACATTCCATGCAAAAGTAACAGAATACACATTCTTCTCAAGTGCACATGGAACATTCTCTAAGATGGATCACATCCTGGGCTACAAATCCAACCTTTGTAACTTTTAGAAAATTGAAATCATATCAAACATCTTTTCCGACCACAACGTTGTATGACTAGACATCTACAACAGGAAAAAATCTGCAAAAAAAAACAAAGACATGGAGACTCAACAACACACTTCTAATCAACCAATGGATCACTGAAGAAATCAAAGAGGAAATTAAAAAATACCTACATGCAAATGAAAACGAAGATAGTACACTCCAAAACCTATGGGATGCAGCAAAAGCCGTTCTAAGAGGAAAGTTTATTGCAATACAAGCCTACCTCGGGAAACAAGAAAAAGCACAAATAAACCAGCTAACTTTACATCTAAAGCAGCTCAAGAGAGAAGAACAGACAAGACCTAAAGGTAGTAGAAGGAAAGAAGTCCTAAACATCAGAGCAGAAATCAATGAAATAGAAACAAAGAAAACCATAGAAAACATCAATGAAATGAAAAGCTGGTTCTTTGAAACGATCAACAAAATTGATAAACCCCTAGCTAGACTTATCAAGAAGAAAACAGAGAGGACTCAAATCAATACAATTAGAAATGAAAAAAGAAAAATAACAATGGACATCACAGAAATACAAAGCATCATAAGAGACTACAATATGCAACCATATGCCAATAAAACAGAAAACCTAGCAGAAATGCACAAATTCTTAGAAAAGTACCATCTTCCAAGACTAAACCAACCTGAAACAGAAAAGATGAATGGACCAATCACAAGAACTGAAGTTGAAACTGTGATTAAAAAACTTCCAACAAACAAAAGTCCAGGGCCAGATGGCTGCACAGGTGAATTCCATCAAACATTTAGAGAAGAGCTAACACATATCCTTCTGAAACTATTTCAAAAAAATCTCAGAGGAAGGGATACTCCCAAACTCATTCTATGAGGCTACCATCACCCTGTTACCAAAACCAAAATACCCCAAAAAAAGAAAACTACAGGCCAGTTTCATTGATGAACATCGATGCAAAAATCCTCACCAAAATCCTAGCAAACCACATCCAACAATACATTAAAAGGATTGTGCATCATGATCAAGTGGGATTTATCCCAGGGATGCAAGGGTTCTTCAATATCTGCAAATCCATCAGTGTGATACACCACATTAACAAACTGAAGAATAAAAACCATATGATCTTCTCAATAGACGCAGAAAAAGCCTTTGACAAAATCCAACACCCATTTCTGATAAAAACCCTTCAGAAAGTGGGCATAACGAGAACCTACCTCAACATGATAAAGGCTATATAAGACAAACCCACAGCGAACATCATTATCAATGGTGAAAAGCTGAAAGAATTCCTGCTGAGGTCAGGAACAAGACAAGGATGTCCGCTCTCGACACTACTCTTCAGCACAGATCTGGAGGTCCTAGCCACAGCAATCAGAGAAGTAAAAGAAATAAAAGGAACCCAAATTGGAAAGGAAGAAGTGAAACTATCACTATTTGCAGATGACATGATCCTATACCTACAGAATCCTAAAGACTCTACCAGAAAACTGTTAGAGCTCATCCATGAATGTGGCAAAGTTGCAGGATACAAAATTAATACACAGAAATTGATGGTATGTCTATACACTAACAGTGAAAGAGCAGAAAGAGAATTTAGGGAAGCAATCCCATTTACCATCACATCCAAAAGAATAAAATACCTAGGAGTAAACCTGCCTAAAGAGACAAAAGACCTGTACTCTGAAAACTATAAGCCACTGATGAAAGAAATCAAAGATGACACAAATAGATGGAAAGATACACCATGCTCGTGGATTGGAAGAGTTAATATTCTCAAAATGACTATACTACCTAAGGTAATCTACAGATTCAATGCAATCCCTATCAAATTACCAAGGGCATTTTTCACAGAACTTGAACAAAATATTTTAAAGTTTCTTTGGAAGCACAAAAGACCCAGAATAGCCAAAGACATCCTGAAAAAGAAAAATGGAGCTGGAGAAATCAGGCTCCTGGACTTCAGACTATACTACAAAGCCACAGTCATCCAAACCACATGCTACTGGCACAAAGACAGAAATACAGAGCAGTGGAACAGGATAGAAAGCCCAGAATTCAACCCACACACCTACAGCCAACTCACCTATGACAAAGGAGGCAAGAATATACAATGGAGAAAGGACAGCCTCTTCAATAAGTGGTACTGGGAATACTGGACAGCCACGTGGAAAAGAATGAAATTAGAACACTCTCTAACACTATACACAAAAATAAACTCCAAATGGATTCAAGACCTAGATATAAGACCAGACACTATCAAACTCTTAGAGGAAAACATAGGCCAAACCTTCTCTGACATAAACGACAGCAACATCTTCTCAGATCCACCTCTTAAGAGTAATGACGGTGAAAACAAACATAAACAAATGGGACCTAATCAAACTTCAACGTTTCTGCACAGCAATGGAAACCCTAAACAACACGAAAAGACAACCCACAGAATGGGAGAAACTCTTTGCAAGTGAATCAACTGACAACGGATTCATCTCCAAAATTTCTAAACACCTTCTGCAACTCCATACCAAAAAAAAAACAAAAACAAACAAACAACCCCATCAAAAAGTGGGCAGAAGATCTAAGCAGACAGTTCTCCAAAGAAGACATAAAGATGGCCGAGAAACACATGAAAACACAGTCAACATCACTCATTCTTAGAGAAATGCAAACCAAAACCACTCTGAGGTATCACCTTACACCAGCCAGAATGGCCATCATCCAAACATCTACAAACAATAATTGCTGGAGAGGGTGTGGAGAAAAAGGAACCCTAGTACGCTGTTGGTGGGATTGTAAATTGGTGCAACCACTATGGAAAGGAGTATGGAGATGCCTCAGAAAACTGAAAATAGAACTGCCATTTGATCCAGCAATCCCACTCCAGGGTATCTATCCAGAGAAAACCATGACTCGCAAAGGCATGTGTACTCTGATGTTCATTGCAGCACTAGATACAATAGCCAAGACAAGGAAACAACCTAAATGTCCATGGACAGAGGAGTGGATCAAGAAGATGTAGTACATATACACAATAGACTATTACTCAGCCATTAAAAAGAACGAAATACCAGCATTTTTAGCAACATGGATGGACCTAGAGATTAACATGCTAAGTGAAGTCAGCCATACAATGAGACCCCAACATCAAATGCTTTCACTGACATGTGGAATCTGAGAAAAGGACAGACTGAACTTCTTTGCAGAACAGATGCTGACTAACAGACATTGAAAAACTTATGGTCTCTGGAAGAGACAGTTTTGGGGGTGGGCGGATGTGCTTGGGCTGTGGCATAGAAATCCTGTGAAATCAAACTGTTATGATCATTATACAACTACAGATGTGATACATTCATTTTAGTAATAGGAAAAAAAAAGCAAGTAAAAAAAAAAAAGAAAGAAATTGCCTTTTCTTACAAAGAACCTCAATGTTTCCCTGATAGGGAGAACGCTGTCTCATGCCTCCTAAGAAGTATTCTCCAGTGATCATCCATGAAGATGGATTTCACAATTTTGTGGTTTCTTCTCTGCTAATTCCCACGTGTTTATTTCCACGGAGGGCACCTGCTTGCCACTCATCACTAATGTGGTTGATTCAGACTGTGAAGATTTGGTCATAATTAGTTTTATATCCTAGCCTACTGTATTTAGTCCTCTGCCTGAGGCATTCTCAACTTCAGTATTTGCAGTGGGAGGCAGAAGCCCACTCCATTATGAGCTCCTCAGCCACCTTCAATGATCTCAGTTCTTTTCTGAGGTTTATCCCTCTGTGGATACATCTACTGTCTGTTCAGTTTCTTGCCTCTATACCAGCCACTGGATTTCTCATTAATTAATGAGTACATTGAAGGCTCAAAAAGAAAACATTCTCACTTAAAAGACTTAAAAAGTTAAAAGGCATGGTTTGTATATAGGAGCAGGTGGCAAAGGTGTTACAGCAACTGCAGAGGTGGGTGGAAATGGTAACCGAGACTATTATTAGTGAGAGTTGGGAGAGCATTTCCAGAGGGAAATGATAAGTATATTTTACCCTTGATTTTTACATTTAAAAAATGCCTTTCTCTTTATGCCTTTCTCTTATCCATACCCCATTCTTCTTTTATCTGTTTTAATATAAACAGTGAAGAAGAAAAAACTATGACATGAATGGATATAACTGCACATGATTTCTTTCCTGCTGCCCCTCCAGAATAAAATGTCTTTGAAAATACTCTTCTCTGGGAAACAGTCTCAATATCTTGTCATGACTTACAAGAGAAAATAATCTGAAAATTATAAACATATAATATATATTATATCTATATATATGAATCACTTTGGGGTATACCTGAAACTAATACAACATTGTAAATCAACTATGCTTCAATTAAAAATAAAGAAGGAAGGAGTTCCCTTCGTGGCACAGTGGAAATGAATCCGACTAGGAACCATGAGGTTGCAGGTTCAATCCCTGGCCTCACTCAGTGGGTTAAGGTTCTGATGTTGCTGTGAGCTGTGGTGTAGTTTGCAGATGTGGCTCAGATCTGGCGTTGCTATGGCTGTGGCACAGGCTGGCAGCTGTAGCTCCGATTAGACTCCTAGCCTGGGAACCTCCTTATGTCGTGGATGCGGCCCTAAAAATGACAAAAAGACAAAAAAATAAAAAATAAAAAAAATAAAGAAGGAAGGAAGATACTCATTTCCACATTCCTAACCCTATAATCACTGGAACTATTTCAATATGCTCTCAATATTAAGGAAGTTTGTCTGATAGGCTGATTGAACAGCAGCAGCTTCAAGGTAATTTGGGTAGATTTAGTGATAACTAACAAGAGTTGAGAGAATACAATGAGATTGCAGACAATATTTGACTTTAATTTCTCTGATGTAGAGTTGGGGTAAAAGTGAAGATAAACTCATGGTGGGGGAAAGTAAATAAATTAACATTGATCAAATAGAGCTACCACATGATCCTGTAATCCCACCCCTGGGCATATATCTGGAGGAAATCATAATTCGAAAAGATACCTGCATGGCAGTGTTCATTGCAACATCATCTACAATAGCCAAGACTTGTAAGCAACCTAAATGTCCATCAACAGAGGAATGGATAAAGAAGATGTGATCCATATATACAACGGAATATTACTCAGGCATAAAAGGAATGAAATAATGCTATTTGTAGCAACATGGATGGACCTAGAAATGATCATACTATGTGAAGTAAGTCAGATAAAGACAAATACCGTATGATATCACTTATATGTGGAATATAAAAAAAACATGCAAATGAACTGATTTACAAAACAGAAATGGACTCACAGATCTAGAAAAAAAAGTTCTTGTTACCAAAGAGGAAAGCAAGATTGGAATAAATTAGCAGGTTGGGATTAACAGATACACACTATATAAAATAGAAAACCAATAAGAACCACTGTACACAGACAGTAAGACCTTCTATAGTACAGGGAACTATACTTAATATTTTTTAATAATGCAAAAGGGAAAGGAATCTGGAAAAGAATATGTGTATTTGTGTGTGTGTAACTGAATCACTGTGCTGTACATCTGAAATGAACATAATATTATAAATAAACTATATTTCAATAAAAAAGAAAAATAAGTAAGGTCTAAGGAAAAAAACCTATCATTTATCAAATACTTACTAGATGCCATGTAATATGAGGTAGGTACTTGACCATGACACTGAGAAGTGCAATAAAAAATATGAAAGGAGGGAAATAAGACTCCCTTTTGGGAGTTAACCTACAAAATCAGAAACATTTTTCTAAGAAGGCATTAATTATACAGTAATTAAATATTAATATGCTTTTTTTCATATGTTGTGTCAATCCAAAGGGAAGCTGATTAGTAATGGAAGCTTAGAAAAAGACAGAAGGGAAAATATAGAGGATACCCATCTCAGTATGAATCAGGAGACTTCTAGACTGGCTAGAGTATTGGGGTATGTTATGTAAACATGACAATTATAGTTGTAGGAAAGATTTTTCCTCTACCCTCTAAAAGTCTGTGGCTGAGTCTGAGAATTAAACTGACAAAAGACAGATTACCAGGAAAACTTTACAGATTGTATTTGATGTTAATATTTTGCTAGTATACAGAGGCTTTTCATACATAAGAAATGTAGACCCAAAGATGCAAAAGGGGCTGATAGTTTATATATCATTTTAACAAAGAATGATAACTTGTGGGGGCATTCAAGACAATGGAAAAAAGAGGTTGGGCTAGAAGGTAAGTTGTGGGAAAGTGACTGGGAGGTTTAAGGAGAAAACTAATGGGGTTAGCAGATGTAAGCTATATAGAGAGAATGGATAAAAAACAAGGTCCTACTCTACAGGACAGGGGACTATACTCAATATCCTATGATAGGCAAAAATGGAAAAGAATATTTTAAATAAGAATGTGTCTATATGTATAAATGAATCACTTTGTTATACAGCAGAAATTAACACAATATTGTAATCAATTATACTTCAATTAAACAAATCCTAAATATTAAAAAAAAAACTAATGTGAGACAAGTCTTATTTTGGTAGGTTTGCTTCCTTTTTTTTTCTCCTGTCTTTTTGCCATTTCTAGGGCTCCTTCCGTGGCATATGGAGGTTCCCAGGCTAGGGATCGAATTGGAGCTGTAGCCACCGACCTACGCCAGAGCCACAGCAACGCGGGGTCTGAGCTGCGTCTGCAACCTACACCACAGCTCAGGGCAACGCCAAATGTTTAACCTACTGAGCAAGGCCAGGGATTGAACCCACAACCTCATGGTTCCTAATCGGATTTGTTAACCACTGAGCCAAGATGGGAACTCCTTGGTAGGTTTGTTTCTATAGCTTAATCTGGGAGTCAGCTCCTCATCTCTAGTGATGAGGATGTTCTCTTCCTGGTACAGAAGAGCATCCTTCTCATGGGAGATTTGTGCCTTGCTTTTAGGTAGAAAGGCAAGGTCAGAGATTCCTTCCTACATCTGCTTTTTCTCAATTGCCTTAGGCTCAAAGTAATCAAAATGCCAAGGTGGGTGGTATGATCCCCTTTATGGCCATATGATAAAGAAAGATACATCCAGTTATGTTATGGACCCAAATCCAATCACCAGTTTATTTCATTCTGATTCTTTACTCAGTGAGATTGCTCTGTTCAGTTGGTTTTCCATGCAGTTCACCTTTCAGGGACAGGATGCAGCAGGGAGCATCACATGGCTGAGACCTTTCTTTAAAATGAATGTATTAATGTACAATTTATACTTGTTTCTTCTGTGTTTTATTAGCTTGACTCAGAATGGTTGAGGCCAGTATATTCTGGGGTCCCTTTGATTTTCAGCTTCTGAGTTTTCAGGATTGAGTCCAGAACCCAAATGACAGAATCACTGAGATCAAGGGCAGCTAGCAAGCACTAGACTGGTGACACCCTCTTTTTCTTATGTCATCCACTCATTGAACTTGTCAGCATTCCTTTCTCCATTTTACAATTGAGGAAATGGAAGCTTAGAAGGTATAACATGCCAGAGTGTACCCAGATAACAAATGGGGGAGCCTGAGATTAACTCATGTTGATAACAATGCCAGTCTGTTCTTATCAGTCACTGCATGGCACACCTTTTTAGAAGTGGTGCTGAGGTGTCTGGGAGCAGGAAACAGCCTAAGCTCACACGTCATTATTTCCTGGGGCCAACTTTGTCATGCATGATTGTTGACTCTTGATTGGGTATAAGAAAATCTCAACTGCTCTATATTAAAAAATAAAGTGTTGGGGCTCAGGAAGGGCCTCCCCCCAAATATGCTACAACTGCATATTGATTATTTTGAAGTGAAATTGCTGGAGAAGGAGCCAATACAAGAAGAAAACTTAGACCGTTCTATGACTTCCTGAAAGCAGGAAATAGATATTCCCTGTGAAAGGGGACTTCCCTGCATCTGGAGGTAGAAGGACTCCCTTACAACCAGAGACAGGGAACTGGCACAGAGAAGCCTGTGTAAACAAACCATCTATTTTTTATAATTGAAGTATGGTTGATTTACAATGTTGTGTTAATTTCAGGTGTACAGCACAGAGATTAATTTATACATACTTATATATCTATCTATTCTTTTTCAGATTCTTCTCTCATATAAGTTATTACAAAATACTGAGTAAAGTTCCCTTATCATGGGACCTCAAGCTCTCTCCACGGATAATAAAACTCAAAATGCCCCAAAAGGCAGAGATAAGAATTACCAGACCCTTATCATCCCACCTCACTCACTGTAATTGTCGCATGTTCCTAAGGACCTCCCCACCCAAGCAACCTAGGTTACTCTTTCCTGCCCGCTACTAGGAAAGGTATGTGGCCCACTCCTTACCCCACCCCTATAGGGGAATAAATACCCCTAACCAACCAGCAAGTGTATCAGAAGACCCCAATCAGCAGGTCAGCAGGTATATGGTAAGACTTCTCCTTGAACTCCTTTGTCTCTGGGATATAAAAATAGACACAACCATTCACCCAGGGTTGGTTCTCCCTGATTATCAGGAAGTTGACCCACTGTGTTAACAGTGTCTCTTGCCTCAATAAACTTGTCTTTTCTTCACCTTGCTTTGAATCTGGAAAATTCTTTTTCTAGGCACATGCACAGACCAGGACACTTGTTGGTTATCTATTTTATATATAACAGTGTGAATATGTTAATCCCAAACTCCTAAATTAAATTAAAACCATACTTCTTTTTTTTCTATATAATTATTTTAATTTTTTTCCATTATAGCTGGTTTAAAGTGTTTTGTCAATTTTCTACTGCACTGGGTCACCAAAACCATATTTATTTTAAAATGTGCTACCCTAAGCCCAAATACCAATTAGATTTATTATTTATTATCTATTTATTTATTAAATTATTAAATCAAATTAATATAATTATAAATTCATATACTACAAATTTATGAATATAAGCATTACATTTACTATAAATTTATAGTTCAATACATAAACATTATAAGTTATTATAAATTAATTTAATTAAATTAATTTTTATCAAATTATTTTTATTTATTTAAATAATTATAAATAATTATTTATTAGACTTATCTATTAATTTATATTCTTCAATAATTGAGCACCCAAAACTTAAAATTTTTTTCTGTTAAATCCACACAAATATATTCTTTGTCTAAAAAGTATAAAAGCTGCCTGTGGTGGCCACTTCTTAGAAACCCTTTCAATGAGACATCCATGTGCATGAATTAAAACTTGTTTCTTTTTTTCCTGTTCAACTAATCTGTGTCAATTTTATTACTATTCCAGCCATAAGAACTCAAGGGCTTCAGAGAGAAATATCCCCCTCCCAGGCAAAAGTAAATACTCAACAGAATACATACAAATAGAATACATACAAATCCTAAATAATAAATCAGTCCTGAGATTCATGTCTTGATCCTGTTTAATTTATGCAGCAAAGACATCCTCTTAGAATAACTCTTAATTTGATTACATACTTATATTTATACTTCCTGGATAATGAAGTAAACCAAAGCTCTCTCCTAAGGGTACTTGATTAGGGCAATGGGAACACAGTAATGAGCACTTAATGACACAGGATGTTAGTTTACATAATAATACTTTCATTTGCACCATTCCCTTGTTCCTCCAGATAACGATGTGCTAGGCAGGAGTGGTATTTTTAACTTCCATTTTACATTTGAAAACTGAGCTTTAATGTTAGAAATGGTTCTCAGATGCATTAACCAATCCTGGATGTGGAATCTGGCTGAGGATGGTGAGAAAAACTTGTTTTCAGTTGTGACAAGTACATTATGTTTCTTCTACTGTGACTATGATGTGCATCTGACACTATTTCACCTGTTTTAAAATATTTTTTATTTTTAAAATTTTTATTATTTTTTAAATTGTTATTTCCCCAATACAATTTCTTTTTCTACTGTACAGCATGGTGACCCAGTTACACATACATGTACACATTCTATTTTCTCACATTATCATGTTCCATAAGTGAATAGACATAGTTTCCAGTGCTACACAGCAGGATCTCATTGCTAATCCCAAATCCAAAGGCAATCATTTGCATCTATTAACCCCAAGATCCCAATCCACTATCCTCCCCCTTTTCCTTGGCAACCACAAGTCTGTTCTCCAAGTCCATGATTTTCTTTTCTGTGGAAAGTTTCATTTGTGTCGTATATTCGATTCCAGAAATAAGTGCTTTTCTTTTTTTTTTTTTTTAAATTTTGGCTGCCCCACCTCATATGGAGTTCCCAGGCCAGGCATCAGATCTGAGCCATAGTCGTTGACTTAAGCTGCAGCTGCTGCAACACTGGATCCTTAAGCCACTGTGCTGGGCAGGGATCAAATCTGCATCCCACTGCTCCCAAGACACTGCTGATTCCATTGGGCAACAGTCAGAACTCCCTGTTGCTACTTCTTTGAGCTGTGGCTGCTTTCTGCTTTGTTCACTGTCACCCAGTTAACCCATTTTGGATTTGGCCTTTTTCTGAATTCATGCTTGTTCTAGTGGCTGCTCATACCCTTTTGTCTCTGGGCTCATCTTTTGCCCTTGGTTGTGACAGGTTCTGGAACTTCTCCATCTCTCTTCTGCTATTTTTCACTTTGGCTGATAGTGTGTCCTTGCAATAGATATAGAAATCAAGGCTCAGACAGGTTAATTCAACTATCTAGTAGTAGATAATTTACTATTGCTAGGTGGCAGGATTTGGATTTTATTTTATTTTTCTTAAAAATTTTTTTATTAAAGTATAATTGATTTACAATAGGATTGGGATTTTAACTTTTGCCTGATACTGTAAGCAGCTTTGGGCAGGAAAAGAACTCTCTGCAGGAGGCCCCTGTGTCTTGTCACTAACCTTAAACCAAATACACTCATACCCTATTAATCTCTGGCCCAAGCACACCTTTCAAATCTTTTGATCACATAATACCTTGCCTAACCTGTTGGCTTTTTTCTGTAGATCAAATAAGCAGACATGAAGAATAAGTAAGTCATTAACAGATGACCAGATCTCTTCCTCAGCGTCCCCTTTCTGTAATGTTGTGAACAAACTGTGTTAAAAAGTAACACCTAAAGAAAGACTGCAAAAGTCCACAAGCTTGCACAAAGGGAGATGGTGAGGATTCTGAACTCCCCTCTCAATGATTAACCAAGACTTCTTCCTTTTTCCCTTTAAAACTTTCATGGCCAAGCAGACTCTTCGGAGTTGCTTTGCTTGTTTGTTTGTTTTTTATTTCAGTTATTGTATTTTGCATCTCTTTTTGTTTAAGTTTTATATCTTGTATCTCTTTGGTCAGTGTTTCCTGTAAGTTATCCATCTTTGCCTCCAGTTTATTTCCAATGTCTTGCATCATCTTCAGCATCAACAGTCTAAAGTCTTTGTCCTGGAGGCTGAGAGTCTCCTCAGGGCTTAGCTGATTTTCTGGGGTTTTTCCTTTCTCCCTCATCTGAGTTATAGTCCTCTGTCTTTTCACTTTTATAGGTTTTTGGTGTGGTGACCTTTTTACGGATAATAGAGTTGTAGCCTCTCTTACTTCTGATGTCTGCCCCCCTGTGGCTGAAGTCTGTATGGGGGGCTTGGTGTAGGCTTCCTGATGAGAGGGGCTGATGCCTGCCCCCTGGTAGGAGGAGCCGATTCTAATCCCTCTGGTGGGTGGGGCTTAGTCTCTGGATGGGATTTGAGGCAGCTGTGTGCCTGAGGGGTCTTTAGGGAGCCTGTTTACTGAGGGGCGGGGCTGTGTTCCCACCTGGGTTGTTGTTTGCCCTGGGGCTTCTCAGCACTGACTGATGGATGGGGCCAGATTTTCCCAAAATGGCCACCTCCAGAGAAAGGCATGGCTGCTGAATATTGCCGAGAGCTTTGCTTTCAATGTCCTTCCCTCACAACAAGCCACATTCACCCCTGTTTTCCCAGGATGTTCTCCAAGAACTGTGGTCAGGTTTGACCCTGATTCCTATGGAGACCTCGCTCTGCCCTGGGATCAAGTGCATGTGAAAGTCTGTGTGTGCCTTTTAAGAATGGGGTCTCCGTTTCCCCCAGACCCGTGGAGCTCTTGCGCACAAGCCCCACTGGCCTTCAATGCCAGGTGCTCCAGGGGCTCTTTCTCCTCGTGCCAGATCCCCACACGTGAGAGTTTGATGTGGGGCTCAGAACTCTCACTCCTGTAGGTGAGTCTCTCTCTGTGAACCAGTTAGTTTTCAGTCTGTGGAGCTTCCCACCCAGGAGGTATGGGGTTGTTTATATCACGAAATCACCCCTCCTACCTCTTGATGTGTCCTCCTTTTTTTCTTCTGGAGTAGGGTATCTTTTTTAAGGTTTCTGGTCCATTTGGGTGAAGAGTGCTCAGTCTTTAGTTGTGAATTTTGTTGTTTTTAGGAGAGAAGTTGCGCTCCAGACCTTGTATTCCGCCATCTGTTTGTTTGTTTTTGTTGTTTGTTTCTTTCAATGAGTCCACCATCTTCCCAGACTGCTGGCATTCTGATTAAAAGCAATTTTCTACTGTACAGCAAAGTGACCCAGTTACACATACATATGTACATTCTTTTTCTCACATTATCCTCCATCATCATGGAACTAGAGACTCTCATACTAAGTGAAGTAAGTCAGAAAGAGAAGGCAACTTTCCTTTCTTTTCTTTGGCTTGGTGAACAGACAAACTGAGTTTGGTAATAATATCAAACTGTATGTTCATCTTACTAGCTATACTGAAAATGATCATCTCCAATATGATGACATAGTGCTTTGTATTAATTCTAATAAAGATGCTTCCAGAGCTTAAGCCACCTCAGCTGAAACTTTTTAATGTCAAAGACAGAAAGCAGTGGGTTCAGTTGTTAAAGCAATCTCTGAAGTCAGGTTCAAGGATCATCTGTATTCTTGCTGATTGTCCCTCATCTGGTAGTTTTTCAGTCAGCTAGAGGTTGAAACATCATCATGGCATGGGTTGCCTTAAAGTTTTGCCTAACAGAGCTGTAGGCAGAGCATACAGCATAGGCAGTTCTGCTACTGAGGAAATGTGATTAATTACAGAAAAACAGGCTCTTTGCAAATCAATTGCTTGAATTTCCCCTGACATTTTAATTTTTCCTTTTGCAAATCTTTAAAATGTTTTAATCATTGGCAGTACCACTTTTGGAATTGTGTATTTTAAAAAGTATATATCTTTTGGGCTCAGCAAGATCCCATCATGGCTCAGCAAGTTAAGGACCAAACATTGTCTCTATGAGGATGCAGCTTTGATCACTGGACTCACTCAGTGAGGCCTAAATTGCAATCTGCCATTGCCACAAGTTGCATCATAAGTTGCTGTTGCAGCTCAGATCCAGTGTTGTTGTGGCTGTGGCATAGGCCTGCAGCTCTGATTTGACCCTTAGCCTGGGAACTTCCATATGCCACAGGTGTGGACATGAAAAAAAACAAAACAAAAAGGGAGTTCCTATTGTGGAGCAGCAGAAATGAACCTAAGAACCATAGGTTGCGGGTTTGATCCCCGGCCTTGCTCAGTGGGTCAAAGATCTGGCTTTGCTGTGAGCTGTGGTGTAGGTTGCAGAAGTGGCTTGGATCTGGTGTTGCTGTGGCTGTAGCATAAGCTGATAGCTGTAGCTCCAATTTGACCCCTAGCTTGGAAACCTCCATGTGCTGCTGGTGTGGCCCTAAAAAGACACCCCAAAGTGATTCATATATATAGATATAATATATATTATATGTTTATAATTTTCAGATTATTTTCTCTTGTAAGTCATGACAAGATATTGAGACTGTTTCCCAGAGAAGAGTATTTTCAAAGACATTTTATTCTGGAGGGGCAGCAGGAAAGAAATCATGTGCAGTTATATCCATTCATGTCATAGTTTTTTCTTCTTCACTGTTTATATTAAAACAGATAAAAGAAGAATGGGGTATGGATAAGAGAAAGGCATAAAGAGAAAGGCATTTTTTAAATGTCAAAATCAAGGGTAAAATATACTTGTTGTTATCATAACAACATTAATTATAGTAACAGTTGGAAACAACCCAAGTGTCTTACAATAGGGAGAGGAAAGGGGCAATTTTGATTTGGATATACTGGAATGCTGTATAGTCAATAAAATGTTCTCGTGTCACATTTTACAATGTAGAAAATACTCATGTAGAAATAAATGAAAAATAATATTTAGTACTACACATCATGGTTAAATAAAATATCCTTAGGAAACACTTGAACATATACTAAAATATTAATAGTGATGTCTAAGTTTTATGGGATGCTACGTGATTTCTGTTTTTACATTCTTTGATAATTTTAAGTTTTCCTCAGTGTGTATGTAATCTTTCTATCATCAGAAAAAAACCTTCAAGAATACCTCAAAACTGTTTAGTACAGATATTTAATAATGACTCTAATAGTACTAGAATTGATCAGATGGAAGTTTGAAATGGTCGCTATTTTTTTTTTTTTTATTTTCATAGCCACATTCATGGCATATGGAAGTTCCTGGGCTAGGGGTAAAATTGGAGCTGCAGCTGCAGGCCCACGCCACAGCCACCCATGAAAACAATGAATCTAAGCCACATCTATGACCTATGCCACAGCTTGTGGGAACCCACTGGGCAGGGCCAGGGATTGAACCTGCGTCCTCATGGATACTAGCTGGGTTTTTAACCCACTGAGCCACAATGGGAACTCCAGTCAATAACTATGTACTGAACACATCATCTGTACTATGTTCTGCGTGAGATGCTTAGGTTAAAAAATAGAACTGATGATTAAATAAAATTATATAAGCATGAATAATTAATTTGACTAGGGTTTCTAAATAAGATATTGGCATATCCTACCAGATTATGCTGTAGAAACAAATGAAAACCAAATAGTGGTCACTTACAATAAGGATTTATTTTTGTTCATGTTCCGTGTTCCATGGCTGTAATCCATGGCCTCTTCACTTGGGGACCTAGATTAATGGAGCAGCCCCTACCTGGCACATTGCTGATCCACATGCCATAGGGAACAAAGTGGAGGTGGAACCCAGGATGGCCGAGCTTCTGCCATGACAGAGCTTCCCTCCCTTTACCTTTCATTGGTCAGTGTGAGTCACATGCTGTTTACTTCATGTCAGTGGGCTGGGAGGTACAATCCTGCAGAGGAGGCCAAACCTCAAACGGGACAGAAGCTTTTTTGGATAAGCCACTGAGATTCTGGGATTAGCTGGCAATACAGCCTAATTTAATGCCCAAACTTAATATGCATGATTGGTCTGTTCATCTTTATTAATTCTTTCTCATTCAGTCTTGGAAGATTGTACCCTTCTAAAAATGTTTCCATTTCTTCTATATTGTCCATTTTATTGGCATATAATTGTAGTAGCCTCTTACGATCCTTTGTATTTCTGTGGTGTCAGTTGTAACTTCTGTTTTCACCATTAATTTTATTGATTTCAGCCCTTGCTCTTTTTTTCTTGTTGAATCAGGCTAAAGATTTATCAATTGTGTTGATATTTTCAAAGAAAAAGCTTTTAGTTTTATTGCTCTTTTCTACTGTTTTCTTCATCTATTTTGTTTATTTCTGCTCTGATCTTTATGATTTCTTTCCTTCTACTCACTTTGGGTTTGGTTTGTCTGTCTTTCTCTAGTTGCTTTAAATGTAAGGTTAGGTTGTTTGAGATTTTTCTTATTTCCTGAGGTAGGCTTGTATTGCTATAAACTTCCTTAGAACTCCTTTTGCTGCATCCTGTAGGATTTGATCGTCAGAGGGGACAAGTTGGTGGACTAGAAAGTCTTGAGATCACCTCTTCTCATGTAAACACCAGAATCACAACTAACTGCTGAATAACTCTCAACAAGAAAGACTGAAACCTAGACTTCATTGTAGAGGAAGCCACAAAGAGACAGTTGGAAGGGTGCTTTTTGATATAATCAAATCCCATACCCACCAGTGGGCAACCCAGACTAGAAAAAACTCTAAACAGATGCTCTCTCACAGGAGTGAGAATTCCAAATCCCACATCAGGTTCCCACCCCTGGGGGTCTGGCATTGGGAGGAATCCCCAGAGCATTTGACATCAAATGCCAGGGGGGTTTGTGCCCAGGACTGGGGGAAACAGAGTCCACTCTTGGGGTTGCACACAAATTTCACATGCACTGGGGCCCAGGGCAAAGGAGTGACTCGATAGGAGCCTGGGCCAGATATACCTGCAGGTCTTGAAGAGTCTCCCAGGGAGGCAGGGGTTAGCTGTGGCTCAGTGTGGGCAAGGACACTGGTGGGAGGAGCCTTGGGGAATAATCATCTGCTAAGCTCTCCCAGAGCTCATCATTTTGGCACAGAGACCTGGTCCCACCCAAGAGCCTATAGGCTCCAACGCTGGAATGCCTCAGGCCAAACAACCAATAGGGTGGACACAAATTCACCTATCAGCAGACAGGCTGCCCAGAGTCATCCTGAGCCCACAGCCCTCTCTAAACACATCCCTTGACATGGCCCTGGTCACCAGAGGGACAAGACCCAGCTCCCCCGACCAGTGGACAGGTGCCAGTCCCTCCCATAGGGAAGTTGGCCCAGGTCCCTGCACCAACCTCACCCACCAGTGGGCAGACACCAGTGCCTCCTACCAGGAAGGCTGCACAAACCCAGAGACCAGTCTCACCTGCCAGGGAGCAGACACCAGAAATAAGAGGAACTACAATCCTGTAGCCTGCAGAAAGGAGACCACAAACACAGAAAGTTAGATGAAAGAGACAGCAGGGCAATATGCTCCAGACAAAGGAACAGAAAAAAGTTATTTTAAGAAATATTGGTAGATTAAATTCGAAAATATTTGGTTTAGGGGTTCCTGTCATGGTGCAGCGGAAACGAATCCGACTAGGAACCATGAGGTTGCAGGTTTGATCTCTGGCCTCGCTCAGTGGGTTAAGGATCTGGTGTTGCCATGAGCTGTGGTGTAGGTCTCAGATGTGGCTCAGATACAGTGCTGCTGTGGCTGTGGTGTAGGCCAGCAGCTGTAGCTCTGATTAGACCCCTAGTCTGGGAACCTTCATATGCTGCAGGTGAGTGAATCAAATAACCTGAGAACCTGAATTTTATGACACCTTATTTTCAAACTTCCATTACATATTTATAGAAATTGATTCTTAGTGTACAAAAAGAATTCAATAAATTTTCATAAATAGAAAGAATATAGATTACATTAGTTATATAAAAAATAGAAAAATAAAAATTTAAAACGTTAAATTTTTTAATGCTGTCTTAATTATTTTTGTGTTAAGTAGGATACTGAAATTGATAATACAGAATATCTAGAATATGAAAATAAATCTTTAGATATCAAAACTTTTGTTACTTGTTTAAAAGCATATTCATTGAAAAATTAATAGACCTGGGAGTTTCCGTCATAGCTCAGCCTTAACTAGCCTGACTAGTATCCATGAGGACGTGGGTTTGATCCCTGGCCTCACTCAGGGGGTTAAGGATCCAGTGTTGCTGTGGCAGTGGTGTAGGCCGGCAGCTGCAACTCTGATTAGACCCCTAGCCTGGGAACTTCCATAAGCCTCGGGTGTGGTCCCCCAAAAAAGACAAAAAAACCCTAATAGACTTATACTTACTAAGAGATTGATTAAAATACTGATTTAAGGACTTTGTCAGGTTAAAAATAAATAAGATTGAAAAATTAAACATAAATGTGAAAGATAAATAGTAGAATTGATAAATGAAACTAAGAACTAGTATTTAAAAAAAAAAAACCATGCAGCATGCAGTAGTACAACCAAAATACTTTAAAAAATGCTCAAAGACATTAAATTCTCTGGAATGGGAAGATTCAATATTTGAAATTTATGCATTTGAATTATTATTCAAATATAGTTCAATATGTCAATTAAATTTACAAATTCAGATGCTATCCAATCAAAATACCAACAAACACTTCATTGCTGTTGGGTGTGTTTGCTTGGAACTTGATAGACTTTTTCAAATACATCCAAAAAAGGAAACATGTGGGAGTTCCTGCTGTGAAGTGTTAAAGATCTCATATCTTCTGTATGGGGGGCATGGATTCAATCCCTGGCCCAGTGCAGTGGGTTAAGGGTACAGAGTTGCTGCAGCTGTGGCACAGATCACTGCTGCAACTTGGATTTGACCGCTGGCCTAGAAATTCTATATGTCATGGGCGTGGACATTAAAAAAAACAAAAAAAAGTAAACATGTAAGAGTAGCCTGGAATAATCTGAAAGAAAGGAATAAAAGTAACAGACAAACTAAACAATTTTAATATTTTATTTAGTTAAATAATAATTTTAAATTATTAAGACAATAATTACAACTCTGTGGTCCTAGCATGAAAAATGATTACATGATCCAGAGATTGAGTCAAATATCTGTAGGAAGTTGGCATTCATTAAAAACATTTCAGAACACCACAGAAAAGCAGAATTACTCAACAAATGGTGCCAGAATAACTTAAGAGGTGTTTGGGAAAATAATACAGGTAAATCTTCACCCCTTACTCTAAAATTAAAATTTTAAATATAAAACATGATAATAAAAGTGGAAAACAAATCATAGAGATTAAAAAAATAATTACCTTGAGAGAGCATGACCAAAATCTGTTAAAATGGGACATTTAATACATTTTATCATATAAGAATTAATTGTATGGTAACCATCAACAAAACCAAAATAAAAAATAAACTCAGAAAAATATTTATCAAAAATTATATCATAGGCAAAAAGATTAATTCCTTTACTATACAGAGGGATCTTATACATTATAAAATCCCAAAACTTCCTATAAAAAATTGTCAACAGTAACAAGAAGAAAATTCACAATACAGGCAATACTGTGGGACAATACACATAGAATTCATCAATTCTGCCTACATATATGAACATTAACCACTTAGACACACTTGGATGCTTAGGTGCCATTTTAATCACATCATATTGGGAAATAAATTAAGAAACAAATAAAAATCGTTTTGGTAAGCATATGGAGAATCTTAGCAGGCTTAAAATTTATTTACAACTTTTTGCAGAGCATTATGAAAATATCTATTAAATTTTAAAAATGTTTATCTAGCTAATGATACAATAATTCTCCAAGGACTATGCCTTGTAAACATATAAGTTCCTAAAATATATATGGGCAAAGGTATTAATTGTGTTTTATATTTTCGTAACAAACACAGGAAACTCTTAAGACCCCATGTTCGTCAGTGCAAGAAAAATAGAAATTGAAAGACTGGGAAAGAATGAGTGAATCAAGGTGCTATTTAATTTTCAGTTTTGTTTGTTTTTTTGTTTTTTGGCTGCACTCACAGCATGCAGAAGTTCCTAAGGCCAGGGATTGAACCCAAACCATAGCAGTGACATCACCAGAGCCTTAACCCTCTGAGCCAGCAAGGAACTCCAATTTTCAGTTTCATACTTTTGTTTTTTATTGTTTTTAAAACAAACTTGTTGGTAAATAAACAAAATCTATGTCTGATCCAGAGAGAATTTAGATGGAGAGTATAAAGTTACATATATTAAAAAAAGAACCAGAATCTTGTTCTATAAATGTCTCTTGGAATGCCCTGTGGTTGCAGTGGTTAGGAATCCCAATACAGTGGCTCCAGTTGTTGTGGAGGCACAGGTTCTATCCCCAGCCCAGTGAAGTGGGTTAAAGTTTCCACGTTGCTGCAGTTGTGGTGTAGGTCTCAGCTGCAATTTGGATTCAATCTTGGCCTGGGAACATCCATATGCCATGGGTGCAGCCATTAAAAACAAAACAAAACAAAACAAACAAAAACCTTTCTTTTGGAGTTCCTGTTGTTGCTCAGTGGGTTACACACTCGATTAGTATCCATGGGGATGTGGATTCAAATCCCTGGCTTCGCTCAGGGAGCTGGGGATCTGGTGTTGCTGTGAGCTGTGATGTAGGTCGCAGACAAGGCTCTGATCTGGTATTGCTGTGGTTGTGATTTGACCCTAGCATGGAAACCTCCATATGCAAAGAGAATGGCCCTGAAAAGAAAAAAACAAAAAAACAAAACACGAAACTTCCTTTTAATGTAGTTTTAAACTCCAACTAACATGAATAGCAGTTTATGTTAATGTGCTTCTTTCTCTCTTGAATAAACTGCTGAAGAATGGATCATTTTGGCCGGTTGGATTTCTCAGAGACTTTTCTGAAAAGTTCGCCTGAATAAATAGTAAGTCAAATAGCTGGGCTGCAGAACCCTGTAAAATTGCATAGCACCTGAGGATAATCACATTTTATCCTTTTGATTCATGATCTTGCCTCATATTTTCAAGAGGAGAAATCAACTCCACAAAGCCTCAAAGTCAAATAGTGATTATGCAACACTATTTGACTTTAGAATTCTTGCAACAGTCATGTGAAAGAGATCCACATTTACAGAAAATAGTGCAGCGTGTAGAGACAGCCTGGTTTCTGCAGAAAATCTCTTCTCTATGAAAGTGTCCAAGATCAAGTTACCTTCCAACCCCTCCACTCTCAATAATATGCATGAGTCTATTGATATATATTGTGAGAGTTAAGTATATAGTTATTTTTCGCCACACATTTTAGAAATATGTCACATTTCCATGTTAAAGCTTAGCTTTATTACTAAGACAATACCTTTACATGATTTTAAATTTCAGACCTGACTCCTTCAGTAGACAAGACTATGTAAGTGAAGAGACAGGATTCTAAGTGACTTTTGTTGTGCAAATGAAGAGAAATTAAGAAGATTCTGGGAAATATCTCAGTGTATGATTTGAGAACTTTAGACATGTCCAACTTTCCTATCTCCATGGAATTTGTTTCACGGTAATCTTCCACTAGTCATTTCAGAGCTCAAACAGACATCAGGCTCATTTGCTACCCCTACTTGACATCAAACATTCACCCAAATAAAAACTTAGTTCCGTACCCAGGAAATAGGAGCTGAAGATACACCTTCCTCAAGCCAGTCTCCCAGGGATGGTAAAACCCTTAAGAATCCATATTTAGAATCCACCCAAATACAACGGGATGATTACTTAATAGCCTATTGGGAAAACATTTCTGCCTCTTGGTTGCAAAAAGTTCTTCAAAAATAGCAGGGCAAATAGTCCCAGGTCTCTGTGACCTAACGTGTCTAAAGAAGCAGAAGAATTATTAGAGCATCTTAGAGAAGCCTGAGGCCATTCAGCCTGATGATTTAGTAATAACGTCTCTGTCACAGTGTCAGACAATTATGAGACTTCTAGCTCGGAATTTGTTCAGCATTGTTGGCGGCACATGCGGCAAGAATTCTTGTGTCCCGAAGAGTCTAAGGCAACAAACTCTTCCGTTTGAATAACTCTAGCTATGACTTTATTTAGGGATGTTTTCAACTTCGAGGAAACCAAATGATAAAGTCCAAATAATAAAGTTAAAAAGGTATGAAACCCTGAAGACTGAAAGGCAGACTCACACTGAGGATTCGACAGATAAGATAAAATAAATTTCTTTCCTAGTTCATATTTTTAAAATCCATAAATGGCAAAGTATAGTCATTTTAAAAGAGGGGTACAGGGCAGGGAATGAGGGATGAAGTAGAGAGAGGAATCCTAAATTTAAAAAAATAGTTTACATTTTTAAAACCAAGACATCGCAACTGGACCTACACTGTCCTCTGGTGGTCAAATGTGAAAACGTATTTACAGAGATGAATTAAATTATTTAACATACACCGAAATAACTATAGGCCACCAGATGCCTCACTTTGTATGAATATTCCATTTTAAGCAACTCACCTGACTACATTTTCCTTAATTATTAGGCTGAATAGCTCCTTTCTGGAGAGTTCTCAATTCTTCCACACTTTTAAACTTCATTATAAGAGCTGTAATTGTAGTGAATTGTATTAGATGATACTTATATATTTGGGGTTTAAGTATTCATGTATGTTACAGTTTATTCAGAAATAGTAAGAAAGAATATTTTAATTGTTATACTGCTTAATCTTTTAGGAGTATGATTATTTAATGCTTTAAATAATTTTACCATGCATACTTTATCTTGCATATTAAAATGAGAATATTTTAAGAACACAGACACATACATTAGAATGTGTAGAATATCAGTTTATAGACTCTTAACCTATCAACCAAGCCTAATGATCTTTGGTGGTTACTGTGGGTAAACCTTAGACACATCTTACAGTATTGATTCTGAAGGAAAGAAAAGTATGTATAATTCATTAGAGCTTTAAGAAATATATTCAATTCCAAGATTACTTAAAATATTAATTTTTCTGTCTAAAGAAAAGTCAAGTTTGTATTCTAGCATTTTTTCTGTGGGTTAGTTTTACCATCATCTTGAATAATTTTATTTGGGAGTCAGAAAAATTTTTCAATTAGTGTATTTCCTGAGCTTCAAAGAAAAAAAAGGAAAACATATATACATCATTTTATCTGGTCTTTCTTTATATTCTAAACATGAAATATCCTTTTGACTAAGGAAGATAAAACAGAAATTATTTTTTGCTTTTGTCTGTTCAAATAATTAAAGAGGATTTCAAATAGTTCCCATTATGCTTTGTAAGTTTTATCTACTGTTTTTACTTTCAATTAAAACTTAAAACTTTTTTAACAATCTTTTTTTTTTTGTCTTTTTAGGGCTGCACCGGAGGCACATGGAAATTTCCATGCTAGGGGTGGAATTGGAGCTGTGGCCGCTGGCCTACACCACAGCCACAGCAACACCAGATCCTAGCTGTGTCTGTGACCTACACCACAGCTCACAGCAACGCCAGATCCTTAATCCACTGAGTGAGGCCAGGATTGAACCTGAGTCCTCATGGATATTAGTCTGGTTCATTACTGCTGGGCCACAACGGGAACTTCAACCATGAGGAATGCTTTAATACATTAGTTCTAGCTTACAGCCTAATATCTCCACCCAAGAATATATTCTCACCTTCCTCTCCAATGCATCTCCAGTGATTGGTTTCATTAGATCTTGTTGCAAAATACCATTTGGAAATTGGATTTTTGTTTGTTTGTTTTCATGGGATCCTGTCATGGTGAATTGTGTTAGAAATTTTATCACTGGAGAAAGAAATAATCAGTCTGCAGAATCTGAAGTGATAATAGACTTGGCTACCAACCAGTTAAGTGGTTTGAGCCAAAAAAGAGAGATAATATGATGCCTGGTTTTTATTGTTATTTTTTTGCCCCCAAAATCCCATTTTGTCGGAATGGTCTTAAGCATTTCATTTTTTTTTTTTTCTTCTAAAAACCTTCACAAAATCAAATGGATACTTGTTCTTTTATATCTTCTTTCTCTTCTCCAGGAGTGGAAGACAGTATTCTTTCTAAATTTTTAAATAACCTAGTGTTTTGAATTCTTTTAGAATATCAAGGTGTAAATCACAAATACAAAAAATTTAGAGCACAAGTGTGATAAGAATCGCCAAGATATAAGTAAAAAAAGCAAATTCATATTTTCTGTCCTCAGAGATTCTAATGCATTAGATCACTGAAGGAAACCCAAGATGATGCATTTTTTTTTTCAATATGTAGAAAATGGAGGTGCATTTTCTAATAAGCAGTTTCATATTTTACACCTCCTCAAAAGAGAACATGATAGAAGAGGATGCCGAGAATTCTTCTCAACTACACTATTAACTTAAAACAGTGAATTTCTGGAACGTGACACGTCGCACACTCCAACATAATAACTGCAAATGTTCGTCATTTCTGCTTTTGTTGTTAATTTGAATACACACGTATGCTTTTTTCCATGAGGGAAAATAATTGAGATGAGTTGTAATTGTTTTCATCAGTAAACGTTGTTTGGAAACAGTAAGAAGATGAAAGAAATCAGATGTGAAGGGTACCTTCTATCTGATCCCATTTATATGAAATTTTAGAATGAAATGTCTACTTTAGCAAAAGTAATCTAGGATGACAGAAAACAGACCACTGGTGGCCTGGAGCATAGGGTTAACTAAAAGAGGCCTAAGGGAAGTTTTGGGGATGCTGGAAATGACCTGTATCTAAGTTATGTGGTGATTACATGAAGCTCACCATGGTCCCCTACAAATGGAAGAATTTTATTTGATGAAAATTATACCTCATTAAGGTTAATGAAAATAGGCTGTAAGATATTTATGAGTTTTTTCTAAATGATGACAAATGTCTGAAACATCTTTATTAGGTAGCTGGCAGAATCTCCAGCCGGACCATAGCATTGGGCACGACATCCACAACCTCAGGAAAAACACTTAGAAGCTACTGCAAGGGAGGCTAGGAAAGCAAGTTTCCAGCCTCCACTTTCAGGAAGTGGGATTCTTAAGTTGGAAAATTTCCCAACCTCATCTTGATCTTTGTCTTTTTTCTTGTGAGACATGGGGCGTGTGTGTGTGCATCCTTGCTTTGAAATTTTAAAAGTGATAAAAAGAACAGAGAGGAACACTTTGCTGTACACCTGAAAGTAACACACCAATGTAAGTCAACTATATTCCAATAAAATGAAAAAAATAAAAAAAAAGGAGTTCCCATTGTGGCTCAGGAGTAACGAACCCAACTGGTATCCCTGGGGATGTGGGTTCGATCCCTGGCCTCAATTGTGGGTTGAGCATCCAGCAGTGTAGGTTGTAAACATGGCTCAGATCTGGTATTGCTGTGGCTGAGACAAATTCCACCCCTAGCCTGGGTGCAGCCCTAAAATAATAATTAAAAAAACAAAAATAGAGAGGAAAAGAACATACATCCGTACTCTTTACCTGGGTTTACATACTTTAGCATTTAGACATAAGTTTCTGTGTCTTTTTGCTGTTGATTCTTTAAAACATATTGAACAACACATAGATGAATTCATTGCCATAAAAATTAGAATATTACAGGGATGCTCAAGGTCACCTTGACTCAGGGTCATGATTTTGATCTCCTTTATCCTCACTAGAAGCGAACCTTGAGTTTGGTCTATATGTTTTTCTAATATATGAATATTATATCGAATTATATTCTAATATACAGAATTATAATTAGAATAGTAATCGAATATATATAGAATATACAATATATAGATATAATAGAATAATTATAGTCTAATAAAAATATATATTATAGAGTGTCTATATCTATATATATTATATAATATGTAATATCATAGAATAATCCTAATAGTTCTAAATATATGAATTTATGGAAAATGAACATAATACTTCAATTTAAAAAAAAATTTATTTAAATGGCATCATACATGCACACAGCCTTACAACTCACCTTTTCATTGAATGTGTTTTTCAATTCTCCTGATATTGATACACACAGGCTGGTAGATAGCAACTCTACATACAAATAAATCAGTAAAACAGGACTAAAAGACTTGGTAGTTCAGGAGAAATGCTGTACTGTTAATTCCTTAAAGTTCATTAGGAGTTTTTAGTAATCAGGAATTTTTATTCCGATAGTAGAAAATTCCCATAATCTGATGCCAGCCTCATTGGGTTCTAGCCCCTCTCTGAATATGGAGGCAGAAAGCCCAGTCAAACACAGTTATGCAA
The DNA here is from genome assembly GCF_016906955.1 of Phacochoerus africanus. Taxonomy (NCBI): domain Eukaryota; kingdom Metazoa; phylum Chordata; class Mammalia; order Artiodactyla; family Suidae; genus Phacochoerus; species Phacochoerus africanus. The sequence continues at coordinate 47,077,054 of NC_062553.1, read as the reverse complement.
ATATAAGAATCTGACCGTGCAGACAAGGAGAGATAAAAGCCCCCAAACATCAAGAGACACAGGCATTAACTTCCTAAGATAAGCAACAAAAATGGAGATCTGGAAATTGCCCCTTTAGTCTAACCGCTACAAAATAAGTTGTCTGGTAACTATTTTGAAAAAGCTTGTTTTTTTCCCACACTACTTTTACTAACACTGTAGGCATTATCTAGTAGCCACAACTGTATGGGTAGAAAGGTGTTTTTTTGGATTTCCCATTGTGGCTCAGCAGGTTAAAAACCTGACATAGTGTCTTTGAGGATTCAGTTCTTTAATCCCTGGCCTTGCTCAGTGGGTTAAGGCTCCAGCATGGCTGCAAACTGCAGCTTGGATCTGGCATTGCTGTGGCTGTGGTGTAGGCCAGTAGCTACAGCTCCAATTTGACCCTTACCCTGGCAACTTCCATATGCTGCAGGTGTGGCCCTGAAAAGGAAAATGAAAAAAAAAAAAAGCTTTTTTTCATTTTTCTCTTACAATTGCTTTACTTCACACTTAAAACTGGGCATACAAACTGTCCACCTCAACTAAACAATAATTCAATGCTATTAATAAAATTTTAAAAGATTGATAAACAAGAAAAATAACTTTGTATCATGGCAATTTATTCAAAGTTATCAACATAAGTAGTGACATTTCAGGTTAAAATTAGATTTTTAGAAGATGTTACAATCAAATATTTATTTCTATTATCAATTGAATAATTAAACAGGGACTCCAGTATCAGTCTTAAATTGTACCCAGAGAGAGGAATAATAAGCAGCTGTTTGGGGTGGGGTGGTGTGAGGCAGTACAGTAGCTCTTAAAACTATTCTCCGATCTACAGACATGTGCAGGTTTTCCTTCTCAGACAAGATATCATAAAAATAACTAATGACTATATGGTGTTTGTCAAGTGCCAGGCAGTAATGAAAATACAGATCTTCATTAATTTGAACTTCACGGTGCCCATTAGAGACAGGTGTTACCATTACCCCCAGGTAACAGATGAGGAATCTGATACAGGGCGGGCAGGATCTTTATCCAACAGTATCCATTAGAGACCAGTGTTATGTCTGATATAAGGCCTCATGGTCTTTATCCAAAGTTGCTCAATTAAGATGAAGCAGAGGTGGGATTTAAACCCACAGATTAGCTAGAGTCACACTCTTTCTCTCTCTCCTAACAGTAAAGCAATGTGCTACCAGGTGGGAGTGGGAGAAATTTACACAGCACTATTCTATTTTTTTACTCTATTCTCTTGAGGGTTTTGGGAACCACTGTGATAAACACGGTACTAGCAGTTCCATTTTGTTTCTTTTTTTTTTCTTTTTGGCTGAGGCAGTGGCATGCAGACGTTCCCAGGTTCTGGATTGAACCCAAGCCACAGCAGAAACCTGAGCTGCTGCAGTGAAAAATGCCAAATCTTTAACCCACTGCGCTACAAGAGAATTCCCTCCATCATCTCACTTTTCTTAAAGAAAACTATCATTTTCTATAAACTTCTTTTACCTAGTGGAAACCACCAATCAAAACAGGAAGAAAACCACCAGTTAAAAGAGGGATTTTAAAGAAGTATATTTCAGAAAAAAAAAAAAAGATTAAATTGTACATCTAAAGAAGTGTGTTGGTTCTTTAAAATTCTCACTCCCATAAGCTAGATCCTCACTTCAGCAACTCTAGAATTTCCCCCAATTTGGCATAGTACCTACATATATGAGTGTGCAGTGTGCATTCATGGGTGTACACTTGCATATGTATGCATATGTTTCATACAAATATTCTTTGTTCTCCAAGGATGGGCTTTATCTGGAGATAATCAAAAGCATTTTGAGCTAAGTTGGGTGGGTGACGAAGAGTTTGGCAACATGAGCTTGAAGTAAAAATAAGCCTGGGCTGAAAATAATGAAATGGCCTTTTTAAAATTCCGTTGCAGACTCTGACATTTACTTTTTCTAGCAAAGGCTGCAGATTCATTTGGATTCTAATTCCATTATAATGTAAGTCTTCTCTTCATTCCTCCCCCCACCCCATCCCCTCTTATGCCTCTCTTCATGAATGAGGGTAATATGTTGGATATTTGGGCATATACAAAATTCTTTGTATATGAACTCCATAGTGTTTTTAGATCATGCACCACTAAGGACATTGGGTGGTTAAAGCAGTACCCTTAGGTCTTACACTGTGGAGTCCTACCTTCATAAAAAGTCTGTTAGAAGAATTTTTCATTGTCATACTGAGGCTCGGTTTTCCTTCCTTCTCACATTTGTGGGAGAAAAAAAAATCATTTACTCTAATCCAGGACGGGCAGAGATCCACTGGCCATAGGAACAGGAGCCCTGTTCTTAGCATCGTCTCCATCGTCGCATCCAGGAGAGATGTTCTCTCAAATGCTGCTGCCCTCTGCTGGCCTTGTGGTCATTAGATTTTAGAAAAAGCCGTGCATAAGGCTCCGGTCAAGATGATGCAAAAGGCAAGTATCATCAGCAGGTAGTTTCGTCGGCCCTGAATAATCAGAATGAGTGACTGTCATTAAGAAAACACGAACCAAGGATTTTCTCCCATTCTGTGGGTTGTCTTTTCATTTTGTAAAAATAGTTTTCTTTGCTGTGCAAAAGATTCTGGTTTAATTAGGTCCCATGGGTTTTTGTTTTCATTGTCATTATTCTAAAAGGTGGATCAGACAAGAAAACCCGGACCAAGGATGTAAAAAGCACAAACTCTCAAGACTGCTAAGGACTTTACTAAGTACCACCAGCTCCCAGACTCTCTGGAAAGCCCTCAAAGCCTTAGTCATTTACTCATTCAGCAAATACACCAGGCAGACACATGTGCTGGGGCCAAAGTGGTGAGCAAACAAGCGCCCTTATTCAGCTCATTATAGAACATGGGAGATAGGAATGAATAAGATGGTTACAGAAAGGGATGTTAAAAAGCCAGAGAGGTGGAGTTCCTCTTGTGGTGTAGCGGAAATGAATCTGACGGGTATCCATGAGGATGCAGATTTGATCCCTGGCCTCACTCAGTGGGTAAGGATCTGTGAGCTGTGGTATAGGTCACAGATGTGGCTCGGATCCCAAGTTGCTGTGGTTGTGGTAGAGGCCGGCAGTTGTAGCTCTGATTTGACTCCTAGCCTGGGAACTTCCATATGCTGCCAGTGCGGCCCTAAAAAAAAAAAAGCCTGAGAGGTGTAACAAGAAAACACCGTGTGTGTGTGTGTGTGTGTGTGTGTGTGTGTGTGTGTGTGTGTGTATCGCAAAGGGACCTTAATGAGGCAGATCTGGAGTTCAGTTAAACTTCTAGCTATGAGCATCAGTAAAATTGGGCTGGAAGGAGAGCAGCAGGGAGAGACTCCAGGTATAAAGAACATGTGTGCCAAGCTCTGTTGCACCTGCCAGGGACTGAAAGAGGGTCCGGGTGACCAGGGCAGTGAATTAGGTGCAGACAGATGTGGCTGAAGGCTATGAGCCTGAGCTCATGGGCATCTTATTGGTTGTGCTATACTTCTGGGTTTTTACTCTTTCCAAGCAGTGGGAAAACATGAGAGGAATGGGCAGAGCTGGATGTAGGGAAAAAGTGGCATTTGCATTTCTTAAAGCCCATGCTTTAGCAGATGGTGACCAGATTGGAGGGGGCCAGGATGCATGCAAGGGACCAATAAGAGGGCGACCCAGCCCTCCTGGGCAGAGATGGTTATGTGCAGATGGAGAGACAGAGATCAATGCAAACGGCAAGGAAGGAACAGATGAAGTCTGACCCACTCAGCTATGCCTGGGTGCGCTGATCCTAAAGATGAAAGCACTGAGAGCCACTGCCTACTGAAGTCAGTTCATCTTAGATTAACAAAGAAATACCATCCTACATTCAGGAGTAATATTTTATTTCTCATCTGTAGGGGTACAGACAGATCAATTCTAATTTCTCTTCCATAAGATAAATTCCCACACATAGAAAAGTAAGTGTCTTATATCCCTGAAGCATCTTTTTCCCTGGTCTGTATTTTAGCTCTTTTGACCATCTTTCATATTGGAACAGTTTCAAGCTCACCCATGGTGCTGGCTGCTCCCGTTGGCATGACTGCCAGGCTGTCTATTATACCTCTTGAAATATAGGCCCAATACTTTGAGGCAAATAAAACAGGATCTCAATTACAACTGAGATCTCCTGATAGCAAAATCATATGATACCATTATCAGTTTTTGTTAAGATTAATGACAATTAATACATAGCTCACATGTCAAAAATGCATATCCCATTTTTTTTTTTTTTTCATCTTAATGCAGAGCTGGGTTACAGTGGGTTCTTTTGCCTGTTTGATGACCAGGATTGTCTTTGTAAATTGGGTTGGGTCAGTTGAATTGTCTGATTCACTGTCACATGAACCCTATCAGAAGTCACTCTAATACAACTTCCACAAGTGAAAGCACAAAACCTTGCCGAGTGCAGGGCAGCGCGCGCGCACGCACACACACACACACACACACACACACACACACACACACACACACACACACACACACACACACTCCTGCATGAAGGCTCTTATGGTCCCTGACGTCTTTTCCTTAGTGTTAAAGGCTGCAGTCTTTGCCCAGATACCAGCACTGGTACAGAGTAGACAATAAATATTTGTTCAAAGAATTGGTACACTCAGGCAATTTCCAAATGTGCTTTGTGATTAAGACAATTGATGCAATCACTGAAATAAGAAAAAAAAAAATCTAACAGATACAGCCCCAATTATCAGCACTTTACAACCTAATTATGTGAATGCTTTGTAAGGCTCTATTTTATTGTCTATGTAGATGGAAGAACATTCTCAGGGAGTAAAATATTTTTCCCTTTTAAGGGTAAGAATCTGCCCAAACTGCTTAGTCTTCTAGAGAAAAAGACTGCTTATATTTGGGCAAAAGCCATGGTTTTCCTTTGTTGATGGTGAATGTTTTAGAAAGATCAAGCTAACATTCTCCCCCAAAGCAAAAAGTGTTTAACTCGGATTTTTGAAACAGCTACTTAAGATGGCGAATCACCTCATTCTTTTCTTGGAATAGCCACTGACTTGTAAATTGTAGTCATAATAACGTGTGGTGGATTATTGTGGACATACTGCCTGAAGTGTGCTGCTAAAAATTTAATGGATTTCTAGCTTAAAACAGCTGAATATAAAATTCTCAAACTTCCCAAAGAGGAACAGATACCAGGTATAAAAAAAATCACAGTGCAAAGAATTGCAACCGTGCACCTATGACAGTAAAATGAAATAAAATCAATAAACTCACCCAAAAAGTGCTTGGATCCCTGATTAAGTCCTTATTGCTACAGATTGTAGGCTTTTAAATACATCTCCTCGTACTGCTTCAAGTCATACCTGACAGGACCTACACATCATAATATGCTTTGCTTTTGTTTTCCTCTAGGGTTTTATTTTGTTTTTAAGAAAATTTAAAAAACTCTGACACTATCTTGGTTTCAGTGTCTAGAACAACTCTCTCTGAAACTCGCTAATATGAAAAGTATTTAAAACTTTCCTATAAGTCAGCTATCAAGAGGCAACTAGGCATCTGCATTGAATGACAAGAATCACTGAACACTTTAGTTTTCTTTGTAGACAGGTTTGTAAGGTTTTTTAACAAGAGTTAAAAGGTAAAAAAACAAAAAAATCCAAAAAAAAAAACCCTTGCTGTACTTTCAGCTTTGCCTTCTCTCTCTCAGTTTTTACAAACCAACTTGGCCAAACTTTAACACTCTCTCTCAAAACTACAGAAGGAACACACTGTGATTTTATAGGAATCACACTGAATGTAATTGGAGATGCTGCCAAGTTATAAGAGTGAGCTGTTTCACCAGGAATATGGTGAGTCTTTCATTTGTTCTGATCATCTTTTTTTTTCTTTTTTCTTTTTTTCTTTTTTTATTACTCAAATAAATTTATCACATCTGTAGTTGTATAATGATCATAACAATCTAATTTCACAGGATTTCCATCCCACAGCCCAAGCACATCCCCCCACCCCCCAAACTGCCTCCTCTGGAGACCATAAGTTTTTCAATGTCTGTGAGTCACCATCTGTTCTGCAAAGAAGTTCAGTCTGTCCTTTTTTCAGATTCCACATGTCAGTGAAAGCATTCAATGTTGGCATCTCATTGTATGGCTGACTTCACCTAGCATGATAATTTCTACGTCCATCCATGTTGCTAAAAATGCCGGTATTTCGTTCTTTTTAATGGCTGAGTAATATTCTATTGCGTATATGTACCACATCTTCTGGATCCGCGCCTTTGTCAATGTACATTTAGGTTGTTTCCTTGTCTTGGCTATGGTAAATAGTGCTGCAATGAACATCAGAGTACACATGCCTTTGCGAGTCATGGTTTTCTCTGGATAGATGCCCAGGTGTGGGATTGCTAGATCAAATGGTAGTTCTATTTTCAGTTTTCTGAGGAATCTCCATCCTGTTTTCCACAGTGGTTGCACCAATTTACAGTCCCACAAACAGTGTACTAGGGTTCCTTTTTATCCACACCCTCTCCAGCACTTTTTGTTTGTAGACTTTTTGGTGATGGCCATTCTGGCTGGTGTGAGGTGATACCTCAGAGTGGTTTTGATTTGCATTTTTCTAAGAATGAGTGATGTTAAACATCTTTTCATGTGTTTTTTTGGCCATCTGTATGTCTTCTTTAGAGAACGGTCTGTTTAGATCTTCTGCCCATTTTTGGATGGGGTTGTTTGGTTTTTTTTTTTTTTTTTTTGGTATGGAGCTGCAGAAGGTGTTTAGAAATTTGGGAGATGAATCCGTTGTCAGTTGATTCACTTGCAAAGAGTTTCTCCCATTCTGTGGGTTGTCTTTTCGTGTTGTTTAGGGTTTCCTTTGCTGTGCAGAAACGTTGAAGTTTGATTAGGTCCCATTTGTTTATGTTTGTTTTCACCGTCATTACTCTTAAGAGGTGGATCTGAGAAGATGTTGCTGTCGTTTATGTCAGAGAAGGTTTGGCCTATGTTTTCCTCTAAGAGTTTGATAGTGTCTGGTCTTATATCTAGGTCTTGAATCCATTTGGAGTTTATTTTTGTGTATAGTGTTAGAGAGTGTTCTAATTTCATTCTTTTCCACGTGGCTGTCCAGTATTCCCAGTACCACTTATTGAAGAGGCTGTCCTTTCTCCATTGTATATTCTTGCCTCCTTTGTCATAGGTGAGTTGGCTGTAGGTGTGTGGGTTGAATTCTGGGCTTTCTATCCTGTTCCACTGCTCTGTATTTCTGTCTTTGTGCCAGTAGCATGTGGTTTGGATGACTGTGGCTTTGTAGTATAGTCTGAAGTCCAGGAGCCTGATTCCTCCAGCTCCATTTTTCTTTTTCAGGATGTCTTTGGCTATTCTGGGTCTTTTGTGCTTCCAAAGAAACTTTAAAATATTTTGTTCAAGTTCTGTGAAAAATGCCCTTGGTAATTTGATAGGGATTGCATTGAATCTGTAGATTGCCTTAGGTAGTATAGTCATTTTGAGAATATTGACTCTTCCAATCCACGAGCATGGTGTATCTTTCCATCTATTTGTGTCATCTTTGATTTCTTTCATCAGTGGCTTATAGTTTTCAGAGTACAGGTCTTTTGTCTCTTTAGGCAGGTTTACTCCTAGGTATTTTATTCTTTTGGATGTGATGGTAAATGGGATTGCTTCCCTAAATTCTCTTTCTGCTCTTTCACTGTATAGACATACCATCAATTTCTGTGTATTAATTTTGTATCCTGCAACTTTGCCACATTCATGGATGAGCTCTAACAGTTTTCTGGTAGAGTCTTTAGGATTCTGTAGGTATAGGATCATGTCATCTGCAAATAGTGATAGTTTCACTTCTTCCTTTCCAATTTGGGTTCCTTTTATTTCTTTTACTTCTCTGATTGCTGTGGCTAGGACCTCCAGATCTGTGCTGAAGAGTAGTGTCGAGAGCGGACATCCTTGTCTTGTTCCTGACCTCAGCAGGAATTCTTTCAGCTTTTCACCATTGATAATGATGTTCGCTGTGGGTTTGTCTTATATAGCCTTTATCATGTTGAGGTAGGTTCCCGTTATGCCCACTTTCTGAAGGGTTTTTATCAGAAATGGGTGTTGGATTTTGTCAAAGGCTTTTTCTGCGTCTATTGAGAAGATCATATGGTTTTTATTCTTCAGTTTGTTAATGTGGTGTATCACACTGATGGATTTGCAGATATTGAAGAACCCTTGCATCCCTGGGATAAATCCCACTTGATCATGATGCACAATCCTTTTAATGTATTGTTGGATGTGGTTTGCTAGGATTTTGGTGAGGATTTTTGCATCGATGTTCATCAATGAAACTGGCCTGTAGTTTTCTTTTTTTGGGGTATTTTGGTTTTGGTAACAGGGTGATGGTAGCCTCATAGAATGAGTTTGGGAGTATCCCTTCCTCTGAGATTTTTTTGAAATAGTTTCAGAAGGATATGTGTTAGCTCTTCTCTAAATGTTTGATGGAATTCGCCTGTGCAGCCATCTGGCCCTGGACTTTTGTTTGTTGGAAGTTTTTTAATCACAGTTTCAACTTCAGTTCTTGTGATTGGTCCATTCATCTTTTCTGTTTCAGGTTGGTTTAGTCTTGGAAGATGGTACTTTTCTAAGAATTTGTGCATTTCTGCTAGGTTTTCTGTTTTATTGGCATATGGTTGCATATTGTAGTCTCTCATGATGCTTTGTATTTCTGTGATGTCCATTGTTATTTTTCTTTTTTCATTTCTAATTGTATTGATTTGAGTCGTCTCTGTTTTCTTCTTGATAAGTCTAGCTAGGGGTTTATCAATTTTGTTGATCTTTTCAAAGAACCAGCTTTTCATTTCATTGATGTTTCTATGGTTTTCTTTGTTTCTATTTCATTGATTTCTGCTCTGATGTTTAGGACTTCTTTCCTTCTACTACCTTTAGGTCTTGTCTGTTCTTCTCTCTTGAGCTGCTTTAAATGTAAAGTTAGCTGGTTTATTTGAGCTTTTTCTTGTTTCCCGAGGTAGGCTTGTATTGCAATAAACTTTCCTCTTAGAACGGCTTTTGCTGCATCCCATAGGTTTTGGAGTGTACTATCTTCGTTTTCATTTGTATGTAGGTATTTTTTAATTTCTTCTTTGATTTCTTCAGTGATCCATTGGTTGATTAGAAGTGTGTTGTTGAGTCTCCATGTCTTTGTTTTTTTTGGAGATTTTTTTCCTGTTGTAGATGTCTAGTCATACAACGTTGTGGTCGGAAAAGATGTTTGATATGATTTCAATTTCCTAAAAGTTACAAAGGTTGGATTTGTAGCCCAGGATGTGATCCATCTTAGAGAATGTTCCATGTGCACTTGAGAAGAATGTGTATTCTGTTACTTTTGCATGGAATGTCCTATAAATATCTCTTAAGTCCATCTGGTTTAATGCATCATTCAGGGCCTGTGTTTCCTGATTGATTTTCTGTCTGGTTGATCTGTCCACTGCTGTAAGTGGGGAGTTAAAGTCCCCTGCTATTATTGTGTTATTGTCAATTTGTCCTTTTAGGGTTGTTAGCAGTCGCCTTATATATTGTGGTGAACCTATGTTGGGTGCGTAGATATTTAAAATTGTTATGTCTTCTTCTTGGATTGATCCTTTGTCCCTTAATATATTCTTCATTTTAAAGTCTATTTTGTCTGTGAGTACTGCTAGTGTAGCTTTCTTTTGATCCCCGTTTGCATGAAATATTTTCTTCCATCCTCTCACTTTCAATTTGTATGTGTCCCTAGAAGTGAAGTGGGTCTCTTGAAGACAGCATATATATGGGTCTTGTTTTTGTATCCATTCAGCCAGTCTATGTCTTTTGGTTGGGGCATTTAGTCCATCGACATTTAAGGTAATTATTGTTATGTATGTTCTTATTGCCATTTTATTAATTGCTTTGGATTTGTTTTTGCTGCTCTTTTTTCTTTCCTTCTTCTCTTGTTCTTTTCTGCCTGGAGAAGTTCCTTTAGTATTTGTTGTAAGGCTGGTTTAGTGTTGCTGAATTCTCTCAGCTTTTGCTTATCTGTGAAGGTTTTGATTTCTCCTTCAAATGTGAATGAGAGCCTCGCTGGGTAAAGTAATCTTGGTTGGAGGTTTTTTCCTTTCATCACTTCAAGTATATCATGCCACTCCCTTCTGGCCTGCAGAGTTTCTGCTGAAAAATCTGCCAATAACCTTATTGGGGTTCTCCTGTATGTTACTTGTTTCTTTTCCCTAGCTGCTTTCAAGATTTTCTCTGTCTTTAATTTTGGTCAGTTGGATTAATATGTGTCTCGGGGTGTTCCTCCTTCGGTTTATTTTATATGGTACTCGTTGTGCTCCCTGGATTTGAGTGAGTGGTTCCTTTCCCATGTGAAGGAAGTTTTTGGCTATTAGATAATCTTGGAATATTTTTTCTGTCCCCTTCTCTCTCTCTTCTCCTTCTGGCAGTCATATAATACAGATGTTGGTGTGTTTAGTGTTGTCCCAGAGTTCTCTGAGACTCTCTTCATTTCTTTTCAATCTTTTTTCTCTTTTCTGTTCTGCATCCGTAATTTCTACTAATCTGTCCTCCACCTCACTTATTCATTCTTCTGCCTCCTGTATTCTGCTGTTAGCTGCTTCTAGTGCATTTTTTATTTCAGTTATTGTATTTTGCATCTCTTCTTGTTTAAGTTTTATATCTTGTATCTCTTTGGTCAGTGTTTCCTGTAAGTTATCCATCTTTGCCTCCAGTTTATTTCCAATGTCTTGCATCATCTTCAGCATCAACAGTCTAAAGTCTTTGTCCTGGAGGCTGAGAGTCTCCTCAGGGCTTAGCTGATTTTCTGGGGTTTTTCCTTTCTCCCTCATCTGAGTTATAGTCCTCTGTCTTTTCACTTTTATAGGTTTTTGGTGTGGTGACCTTTTTACAGATAATAAAGTTGTAGCCTCTCTTACTTCTGATGTCTGCCCCCCTGTGGCTGAAATCTGTATGGGGGGCTTGGTGTAGGTTTCCTGATGGGAGGGGCTGATGCCTGCCCCCTGGTAGGAGGAGCCGATTCTAATCCCTCTGGTGGGTGGGGCTTAGTCTCTGGATGGGATTTGAGGCAGCTGTGTGCCTGAGGGGTCTTTAGGGAGCCTGTTTACTGAGGGGCGGGGCTGTGTTCCCACCTGGGTTGTTGTTTGCCCTGGGGCTTCTCAGCACTGACTGATGGGTGGGGCCAGATTTTCCCAAAATGGCCACCTCCAGAGAAAGGCATGGCTGCTGAATATTGCCGAGAGCTTTGCTTTCAATGTCCTTCCCTCACAACAAGCCACATTCACCCTTGTTTTCCCAGGATGTCCTCTAAGAACTGTGATCAGGTTTGATCCAGATTCCTATTACCCTGCTTTGCCCTGGGATCAAGTGCACGTGAATGTCTGTGTGTGCCTTTTAAGAATGGAGTCTCCGCTTCCCCCAGTTCTGTGGAGCTCCTGTGCACAAGCCCCACTGGCCTTCAATGCCAGATGCTCCAGGGGCTCTTTCTCCCCGTGCCAGATCCCCACACGTGAGAGTTTGATGTGGGGCTCAGAACTCTCACTCCTGTAGGTGAATCTCTGTGAATCAGTTTCCAGTCTGTGGGGCTTCCCACCCAGGAGGTATGGGGTTGTTTATATCGCAAAATCACCTCTCCTACCTCTTCATATGTCCTCCTCTTTTTCTTCTGGAGGAGGAGATCTTTTTTAAGGTTTCCAGTCCATTTGGGTGAAGAATTCTCAGCTTTTAGTTGTGAATTTTGTTGTTTTTGGGAGAGAAGTTGAGCTCCAGTCCTTCTATTCCCCATCTTAATCCTGTCTCCTCAGCCAGAGGTGTTCTTGACAGACAATTCCAGGGCTCGCAGGAAGGCAAGGGGTTCCTTCAGTGCCCGGAAGGTTCCTGCTGAGGTCAGCTGACTCACGGGGTCCATTGCTCATCTTGCTCGGGCTTCTCGCCCAGCGGTGCCTTGGAAAATGAAGTTCGAGGGCCACCACTGTCCTCTTCCCTAGGACCAGAAGCCTTCTTTTGGGAAAAGCCAAAGGAGCGAGGTGGGGGAGAGCTGGGTGCCCAGTGCGGGCTCCCAAATGCTTGGCTCCAAAAGCCTGCATATGGGTGCAGTGAGCACAGCAGCAAGGGTGGGAGGGGTGGGGGAGCAGTGTTCTGATCATCTTGTAAGGCCTGTAGTAAACTTCTGTAGTAAAGTAAAAGATTTTATAAATCCAGCACATATCTTAATTATTTTCTTACATTTTTATTGATTTTGTAGATATATATAGCATTTCTTTTCTGCTTTTGAATGGGGTATTGGTGGCCTATTGGAAAGCTACTTATTTAATATGTATCCTATATTACAGCACCATACTAAATGATCTTATGGATCTCAAAGTTTTCAGCTGATTCTCTTAAAGTTTTAAAGAATAGAATGGTATATGCAAAAGACAACATTCCCATTTTCTTTCCTATATATATGCCTCTTATTTCTTAATTTTACCTTATCACAATGGCTAGGATCTCCAGAAAATACTGAATAATAGCAGTGATGTAAAAAATCTTTGACTTCTGACTTCCGGAGAACTCTAATTGTTTTCAGCTCTATTGACATGTAATTGACAGAGAACTCTTATGTTTCATCTTAGTTATGAATTTGCAATTGCTTTTTGATGGGTATCTTGTATCAACTAAAGCTTTCTCCTGTTTGTAAGAGGTTCCTCCTATTGTAAGTAGTTTTCCTAATTAAAAACTTTTTTTTAAATTTTTGTAAATGCCTTTTGAATATATATTACCACAGACTTTCTCTTTGTTTATCTAAGAGTATAATAAATTATATTAATCAATTTGCATATTATGAACCATCCTTGCATTCCTGAATTAAGCTACTTGGTCACGGTTTATCATTTTTAAAAAGTTCTTCCTTTATTGGGTCTGAGCTTTTTTTTTTTAAAGTGTCTCAAAAAAAATCCTTATTTGCCTTTTAGTGTCTTTTTAGTGGACTCTGAGAAATTAATATTAGCCTCAATAGTTGGGGATTCTTTCTCTCTCAAGAGAGTTCTTATACCTAGGGGAGCATTTTAATTCAGTATCGTTATTACTATAGTAGTAACTGAAATAATTTTAATGCTTAGTAATATATCTATTCTTAGATTGTGCTTATTTATACCTATAAATGTAAATAAGCTTCAGTCACTAGTGATTTTCTAAGGCTTCAGCATGTTATGCTGAATAACACTCAATTCTTAAACAGAAAGCATTATCTTTCATGAAGCAGATGAAATATTTGCAAAGAGATTTACAGCATGCTTTAGGCATACAATTATTTTCTGTGGAAAGCAATCCTAACTAAAATACATAAGAAACATGAGCACAAAAGTAACTCATGGGTCTATAAATGTTTTAAACTGTCTTATAAATTTAGAAACAAAAACTAACATGGCGATTCAAATATCTTCTAAACAAATTTGTTATTTAATTTGAGAATTTTACTTGTATTAACCTATTATGGCTTTCTAAATTAAAACATTTCATTTGGAATGACTGAAATAATGTTTTAAATATAAAATTGAATAATCACTTTAAGAATTATCCAGGGGAGTTCCCACTGTGGTGCAGCAGAAACAAATCTGACTAATATCCATGAGAATTAAGGTTTGATCCCTGGCCTCACTCTGTGGGTTAAGGATACAGCATTGCCGTGAGCTGTGGTATAGATTGCAGAAGCAGCTTGGATCCTGCGTTGCTGTGGCTGTGGCCTAGGCTGGCAGCTGCAGCTCAAATTCAATCCCTAGACTGGGAATTTCCATATGCCATGAGTGTGGCCCTACAAAACAAACAAACAAACAAACCCAAAAAATAAACAAAGAAAAAAAAGAACTATCCAGGGACATGTTCACTTTATGGTTCCCAGAGATTAGAAACATCAAATTATCTTCAAAATAAGAATTATCTGCTGCTTATTAAGATGAAAATACTATGTCTATAATGCTTTGACAGAGTGTCTCTAATTTATACTGCTTTTAGTAAAAATTATTATAAGACATTATTCACATGGATACCTCAACTGAAGAATTTCCACAGATCAAAGTAAAGGGGAAAAATCCTAGAACAATTTTTAATGAAAATACCCACACATGCACACTAGGCTGGTTGACAGATGCAATTCTAAATCACCACCACTTACAGTTGAGAGGTAAGTGGTGTTAGTCACCTGTTATCATACTGTTTCCTATAAGGCTGCTGGTTGGATTTGGATATAGGGAACTTTGGGAGGCCTGAGAACCAACAACAAAAAATTCCAACTACAATGAGGCACCACCTCACACCAGTCAGAATGGCCACCATTAACAAGCTTACAAATAACCAATGCTGGAGAGGGTGTGGAGAAAAGGGAACCCTCCTTCACTGTTGGTGGGAATGTAAATTGATACAACTGCTATGGAAAACAGCATGGAGGTTCCTCAGAAAACTAAATATGAACCATATGATCCAACAATCCCAATCTTGGGCATGTATCTGGAGAAAAATGTAATTCAAAAAGATACATGCACCCAATGCTCTTTACAGCACTATTGACAAGAGCCAAGACATGGAAACAACCTAAATGTCCATCAACAGATGAATGGATAGAGAAGATGTGGTATACAAATATACAATGGAATATTATGCAGTCATTAAAAAGAATGAAATAATGCCATTTGTGGCAACATGGATGCAACTAAGATTCTCATACTAAGTAAGTCAGAAAGAGAAAGACAAATGCCATATGACAGCACCTATTGTGGAATCTAATATATAGCACAAACGAACCTATCTACAAAACAGAAAAAGACTCAAAGACACAGAGAACAGACTTATGGTTGACAAGGAGGAGGGGGGAGGAGTGGGATGGACCAGGAATTTGGGGTTGGTAGATACAAAAACTCATATTTAGAATGGATGAGCAATGAGGTCCTAGCTGTTTAGCACAGGGCACTATATTCAGTCTCTTAGGATAGAACATGTTGGAAGATAGTATGAGAAAAATAATGTATGTATATGTATGACTGAGTCATTATGTTGAACAGCAGAAATGGACACAACACTGTAAATCAATTACACTCTAATTTTAAAAAATTAAAAAAATTTTATCCTCTGGTTCCATTTGCCTTAGGGATATTTTGATTG
Source organism: Phacochoerus africanus (assembly GCF_016906955.1). NCBI lineage: Eukaryota > Metazoa > Chordata > Mammalia > Artiodactyla > Suidae > Phacochoerus > Phacochoerus africanus. Next base: position 47,061,891 of record NC_062553.1, on the reverse strand, counting down.
TTAGTATTAAAAAAACTTTTATCTTTATCCACCATATTTTACACTAGATTAAATTTACCTTCGTCACATTTTATTGGATTATTTAACCAAAATCTTTTAAGGGAAAATAAAGTCAATGAAAGCATTTTCCTACTGAGGTTGGGTAGAGAGAAACATGTTCATACTAATTTCATATTATTAATATTTTCTTTCCTGGATGGAGATGATGACATTTTGAACATCTGATCTGTCAAATTCATTCATGTTTTTTCTGCCCAAGGCTTAGGAGTCATTGACAATTTTCAGAAAATAATATATAGTGTTAAATACCATTCTTAACTGGATCTACCCCTTTCTTGTACATACCTGTATTTCCTTAAACATGAAGACACCCCACATTGCAGCTATAAATCCTGGGCCCTTAAAATAAAAATAAGAACTTGAATTAAAGTGGTTATTTTTCTGTGATTGTACTCTACTCAAATCAGTAAGCTGGACAGTTGATATGACATGTTCATCAAATAAATTACTAAAGTAAAAACAAAATAACAATATTGTCAGGAAAAATTATTCAAAATCTCCATCCTAACTCAACATTAAGTGAAACTAGGTAGCATTAGATGAAAAATGAAGCTTCTTTTTTTCCTTTACGGTTTTCATTATTTTTTGACAATGCTATAATATTTTGTGCCAGAAAATGTTTTTCTTTCATGTGATTTGTAATAAAACATTTTACAGTATGGAGGTACCTTAGAAAACTATACATAGGACTACCATATGACCCAGCAATCCCACTCTTGGGCATATATCTGGACAAAATTTTCCTTAAAAAAGACACATGCACCCGCATGTTCACTGCAGCTCTATTCACAATAGCCAAGACTTGGAAACAACCCAAATGTCTATCAACAGATGATTGGATTAGGAAGATGTGGTATATATACACAATGGAATAGACTCAGCCATAAAAAAGAACAAAATAATGCCATTTGCAGCAACATGGATGGAACTAGAGACTCTCACACTGAGTGAAGTAAGTCAGAAAGAGAAAGACAAATACCATATGATATCACTTATATCTTGAATCTAATATATGGCACAAATGAACCTTTCCACAGAAAAGAAAATCACGGACTTGGAGAATAGACTTGTGGTTGCCAAGGGGGAGGGGGAGGGAGTGGGATGCATTGGGAGCTTGGGGTTAATAGTTGCAAACTATTGCCTTGGGAATGGATTAGCAATGAGATCCTGCTGTGTAGCACTGAGAACTATGTCTAGTCACTTATGATGGAGCATGATAATGTGAGAAAAAAGAATTTATACATGTATATGTAACTGGGCCACCACGCTTTACAGTAGGAAAAAAAATTGTATTGGGGAAATAACAATAAAAAAATTTAATCAGCAAATAGTTTATTTTTTTCTAGTGAACTACCTATTTAGAATACTAGAAATGAGCTAATATGAAAAAGTGTATGAATAAACTTGTAACTTCCTTTTCCATGAGATAACTTCATAACTGAAGAAACTTTAGTGTGTCCTTTGGACCTAGAAAATAATGGGGGCAGCAGTACTTTAAAGTTGTTGGTTTTTTAACTTATATTACTGCTCGGTAATTAACTAACATTAAATTCTAATGAATGCTAAAGATAGTATTCTGGGAAGATGGAAAAAATGTAAGGAAAAATAAACAATGGGTTAGTAAGCAGGAGACGAAGGCAGGAATGAAATAATATAGGACAAAGGAGAAGACCTGAGATGGTGAAAAAGATGATTCTATCAGCAGTTAAAGCTAATTAATTATTTTAGCTGCAAAAAGAAAAAAATGGAATTGAGATTAATTGCAGTCCTTGTGGAGAAGATGTATTTCCTCAGCATTTTTATGATTCCAAGCTCTGAACAAACTCTGGAAGAGTTTCAAATAAACAGTTCTGGACTGTTTTCCCTCCACCACTCCAACCCTCTACATGATTAGGACAGCAGGGTTGGTCTCCACTCCTGGCAGGTAAGGGAGGCAACAGAAAAACATTACTCTTTGTTATCAGGATCTGGAAAAGTCAAGGTCAAACGAGCTGGAGAAATAGGTCAAAGGAATTGTCTTCTATCAATGACGTATAGCCTTAAGCTTCAAAATCCAAACCAAATAAGCAGCATCTGGGTCCACACTGACTTTGGACACGATGGGAGGAAGCAATAAAAGGGAGACTATAATATTAATGTTATCATGCCAATCACTCAAGAATTTTATCCTTTTAATCTGGAAATTCATTTCCCTTCAGAGTATGTGGCAGAAGATAATACCAAGCGGTACCACTGATCTTTGAGGCTATTGGGTTGATGATTTTTTAAATATGAGTTAAGACATGGCCTGAGGGTTGTTGTGAGGGGCAATGTGGTTGCAGGAAGTGGTGCTTTGCTAGAAGTAATGCAGGTGAAGTCCGAAGTGGGTGTGGGCTCTGATCCAGGCAAAGGAGAACAGAGTAGGAAGGGCATCTTAAATAAGAGACACAACTGTTTTGGTATTCGGATCATGTATTTTTCTCTTGTAAATTAATACAGTTTACACATTCATAAATCAGCCTTTGAAAAGATGATGAGCTTGAACCCATCTGGAGAGGCTGAACTTTCTGAAAAAGGTGATTTGCTTGTTTAGCTCCTGAAGACTTGGAGCAGAGGTACCTGCCCTTTGTCCTGCTACATGGACTTTTCTTTTGTGTTTTATTTTATTTTATTTTTGCTCTTTAACTAAACTTTTGCCAAGAAACAATATAGATGCTGTTTTCAAGGAACTCCCAGTCTACTCCTAACAGTGGAAATACATGTACTTGGGAAGACCAATGTGCTGCCAGGATTTGAAAAATATACTCTTGATTAAACGTTTGACCATATTCTTAATTGTTTAAGATGGATGATGAGTATACTTGAAATTTTCCGTGAAAGTAGTTAAATTTTGAGTTCCTGTTGTGTCTCAGCGAATTACAAACGTGACTAGTATCCACGAGGATGTGGGTTTGAACTCTGGCTTCACTCAGTAGGTTAAGGATCCAGTGTTGCTGTGAGCTATGGTATAGGTTGCAGATGTGTCTTGGATCCTGTGTTTCTGTGGCTTTGGCATAGGCCAGCAGCTGCAGCTCCAATTCTACCCCTAGCCTGGGACCTTCCATATGCTGTGGTTGTGGATGTTAAAAAAAAAAAAAAAAAAAAGGTTAAATTTAGGAGTTCCCATTGTGGCTGAGCAAATTAAGGACCTGATGATGGTTCTGTGAGGATTTGGGTTTGATCCCTGGCCTTGCTCAGTGGGTTAAGGATCTGCCATGGCCATGGCTGTGGTGTTAGAATCACAGCTGCAGCTCTGATTCAACACATGGACTGGGAATTTCCATGTACCAGAGGTATGGCTGTAAAAAGAATAAAAAAATTAGATGAATCTAGCTCTAGCAGGAAGATAAAATAAAGACAAAGTAAGTTCCCGAAGGGCAGGGCTGAATCTTTTCTGCATGTGAATAAGGCTGTACTAAGTAACAATAGTGAAACCAAGCAAGAACCTTGGTACAATAAAGACTTGTTCCCTCACTTCCCAGAAACACCAGTCCCTCCCAAGAAATAATCCCTAGCACCCAGTCGGTGAGATGACTGTTTACATTGGGCGAGTCTCCAAACATCACAGTGACCACTCCCACCAGACCTCTAGCCACACCTTACTTAACCTCTGCAATTAATTTCCACTGAATTAGGTTTTAAGGTTTTGTCCTGAGACTTTACCATAATTTAATGCAGGAAACAGTAGTAGGAAAATCATATCTCTGTCTCCTGCAAAATTTTTGTGAAGGATATCATTTTTCTGTTGTTCTGTGTCCCCTGTATAAGGCTCCATAGGATAAATTCTATTAAAAATTTTGTGTTTAAAACAAATTTTTTTTTTTGTCTTTTTGCTATTTCTTTGGGCCACTCCCGCGGCATGTGGAGATTCCCAGGCTAGGGGTCGAATCGGAGCTGTAGCCACCGGCCTACGCCAGAGCCACAGCAACGCAGGATCCGAGCCGTGTCTGCAACCTACACCACAGCTCATGGCAACGCTGGATCGTTAACCCACTGAGCAAGGGCAGGGACCGAACCCGCAACCTCATGGTTCGTAGTCGGATTCGTTAACCACTGTGCCACAAAGGGAACTCCTAAAACAAGTTTTAAAAAAGAAGTTAGTGTTAGGAAATCACTGTTGGGTTCGTTAACTGCTGAACCACAATGGGAACTCTGACTTGATCTATTTTAATAAGCATCATTCCTCCTTAAGTAGTGAAATACAACTGTCAAGTAACCTTTGGCTCTAGAGCATAGTCAAGGAGCATGGCACACTATATACTTTCTTCTTCAACTTTTTTTTTTTTAATTTTCAATTTTTTTGGTTGTGCCTCTGGCATCTAGATGTTCCCAGGCTGGGGAACCCAAGACACTGCAGTGACAATGCAGGATCCTTAACCTGCTGCACCACTAGGGAATTCCTACAAATTTACCTTTAAGTTTAACTGGTAAACTTTATATCCCATTGCCCATTATGATTTCCTATTATATGGTCACTTCTAGCATTAAACATATTTGAAATAATGAGGAGCACACATTTTTTTGGAAAGAAGGGGGTCTTTTGCCCTTCCAGTGGTGAGGGCTTAAAATAATTCCTTATAACTTGTTCACTCTTGATAACATTTTCCCTCACTAGACATTAAGAATGTCAAAGTGTGGGTTCTTTTTTTTTTTTTTTAATTTGTTTTTTAGGGCCACACATACAGCATATGGAGGTTCCCAGGCTCGAGATGGAATCAGAGTTATAGCCACCGGCCTATGCCACAGCCACAGCAACGTGAGACCCAAGCTGCATCTGCAACTTACACCACAGTTCATGGCAATGCAGAATCCTTAACCCACTGAGTGAGGCCGGAGATCAAACCCACAATCTCATGGTTCCTAGTCAGATTCGTTTCCACTGGGCCACAACAGGTACTCCAAAGTGCGGGTTCTTTAAAAAACAAAAAGAAACAAAAAACAAACAAAAAAACTCCAAACTGCTATTTGACTTTATTTGTACACTAAAGCTAACAATAATTATGAACAGTTATGAACACAACAGAACTGTCAAAAATATGTTGTCTGAAATCCAGGATTTATATTAAAGTTTAGGATGTTTCAAACTTTTATTCAATTGCATTTTATTTTTTATTTTTATTTTTTGTCTTTTTGTCAATTGTATTTTAGACTGGACAATGCGCTTTTTAAAATAAATCAGATAAGAGTTCCCATTGTGGCTCAGTGGGTTAAGAGCCCAACATAGTGTCCATTAGGATGTGGGTTTGATCCCTGACCTTGCTCAGTGGTTTAAGAATCTAGCATTGCCATGAGCTGCGGTGCAGGTCACAGATGCTGTTGGATCTGGCATTGCTGTGGTTGTGGTGTAGGCTGGCAGCAGTAGCTCTGATTCGACCCCTAGCCTGGGAACTTCCATATGCTATGGGTGAGGCTGTAAAAATCCAAAAAAAAAAAATTAGATGGCTCACACAGGTGTGTTGAGAAAATGTTTTAGGTAAACTCTGTTTATCCTGATGATTCAGGAAGTAGAAGAGTTAGGGGAATAACACGGTAAGTTACCTAGAGTAGAAATAAGAGTTCAATGCCAAAGCAGTTAATTAGTGTGTGTGTGTATCCTAGTACCATAAGGAACCTGAAACAAATTCTAAACTGGATTCTCTACTGAAGGCAGAAAGTGGCCTGTGTATTGGAAACTTTGTACTGAAAAGCCTTGAGATTTGTATGTAGCTAATTCCCTTCAGCTTCAGAGCTATTTCTCTCTTAGCTATGGCCTCAATTTTCTCATCTTCCAAGTGGGGACAATCTTATTTTGTGCTGCTGGTCTCAAAAGAAACAATTTTGGGGAGTTATCATCGTGGCTCAGTGGAAACGAATCTGACTAGCATCCATGAGGACCCAGGTTTGATCCCTGGCTTTACTCAGTGGGTTAAGGATCCGGTGTTGCCCTGAACTGTGGTGTGGGTCGCAGATGGGGCTCAGATCCTGCGTTGGTGTGGCTGTGGCGTAGGCCAGTGGCTACAGCTCCGATTTGACCCCTAGCCTGGGAGCTTCCATATGCTGTGGATGTGGCCCTAAAAAGACAAAAAAAAAGGGAAAGAAACAATTTTCTTTTTCTATTACCTGACTATGTGCCACATGATTGGCACATAAAAAAAAAAAATCAGATGCAAATTGCATAGGAATGAATGATAAATAGCATCATCCAAAGATAATACTTTGCTTTGGCACTTTCTGAAAGCCTTCTTAAAATATTAATGTTTCATAGGAAGAGGGATCTGAAATACTTTATGTCTCACAGGGTTGTCATGAAATTCAAGTGGGATAATATACACAAAACCATTTTTCTATCTTTGAACTGTTATATATAGAGATGACTATTGTATCAGTACAAATTACAATGTATCCAAAATGAAATTAGGTAAAATGACTGAACAAAAACTGCAAGAGTATCACAGGTGAACAAACCTGCTAAAATGAGGTTAGTGATATTCCCTTAGTGATCAAGGAGATGAGACTAGAGGGTGTCAGTTTGTCTACATGAATCTGTTGTACTAATTGTACTGCTAAAAAAATCAAATTCCATGACAGTCTTCTGGGATTCACCAAGAATGCTTCAGAAAAATTAGATTTACGCTTGCAAAAGAAAAATTTGGAGAAGCAATTAGGCTACTTACAGCAGTGATAATTGGAAAACTGACCACAGCACTGAGAGAACGGTTGGCTACGAACCAACAGCAGGTAGCAATCGCCCACAGTACTCCTGACAGGAATCCTGGAACACACAGACAGCATGTCCTGAGAAATCCACACTCCAGGCAGAGCAGAAACAAAGCCCACATATCAACACTCATGGCCAATGGCGATTTTTTTTTTTCTTTCCTTTTTTCAGGGCCATACCAGTGGCATATGGAAGTTCCGGGGCTAGGGATAGAACTGGCGCTACAGCTGTTGGCCTACACCACAACCACAGCAACCATATCTGAGCCTCGTCTGCTATCTTCACCTCAGTTCACCACAATGATGGATCCTTAACCCACAGAGTGAGGCCAGGGATTGAACCTGCATCCTCATGGATACTAGGCAGATACATTTCTGTTGAACCACAGTGGGAACTACCCCCAATGGGGATTTTTGAGTCATGTTTTAGGACCATTTAAACTCTAAAACAATTCCTCCTAACTTTTTGGAGAAAATGTTTGTTTTCCCAAGTGAGTGCAGATTCGTATTTGTTGACACCTTAAAAAAAAAACAGAGTCACAGGAATGTGACTTTTAATATTTATCCTTCATTAGTAAAGAAGATATACTAAAGTCTGATGCTCTGTACACAAGATGCTTCTGCATAGGCAACAATCTTAAGATTCGTTGTTCAAGTTCTAGGTTATGCAATGATGATTTGGAGTTTCAGACCCAGTTCATGGTGGGTTTGGTGGTGCCTGGGTCAAAGCAAAGGAGGGAATGAACACATATACACACAGACACACAAAAACAGACACATACCCACACATACACACACAGAGAGAATGGCTTTGCTTCCAGAAGACGATTTTTCAAGCAAAATGAAAGGAGAATGATACTTTTACACAGAGTAAGAAGATTTTCTGCAGTATGTATTCTTACCTGGCAAGACTGCCTCAGGATAAAGTTTAGGAGTATTTTTCATGACTATACAGTAGGCCAGGAAGTAGACTGTGCTTGTGAGGAAGATGCCGCTGAAGTGTGCAAAAACGTAGTCTAAATCTGGGAATATAGATTATACCACTCTCAAGCATATCATTTTACTCATTTCAAATATATTTAGAGTTCCAAGAATAAAAGAAACCCATTAAAATTAACCTTAAATGTAAGGGAAGCATTAATTATATCTTACCATACTAGTTTTCTCCATGCTGGTTTATATAGAATTTTTTTTTTTTGTCTCTTGTCTTTTTTGTTGTTGTTGTTGTTGTTGCTATTTCTTGGGCCGATCCCGCGGCATATGGAGGTTCCCAGGCTAGGGGTCCAATCGGAGCTGTAGCCACCAGCCTACGCCAGAGCCACAGCAACGTGGGATCCGAGCCGCGTCTGCAACCTACACCACAGCTCACGGCAACGCCGGATCATTAACCCACTGAGCAAGGGCAGGGACTGAACCCGCAACCTCATGGTTCCTAGTCGGATTCGTTAACCACTGTGCCACGACGGGAACTCCCTGGTTTATGTAGAATTTTAATTGACATATTTAAAATATAAAGAAAAATTAGTTACTATAATCAAATCTAAAAGCCTGGTTTTTATGATTATCTTGGAAAGCTAAATAAGAAACAACAAACATTATGTAACAGAATGCTACTATTTTATTTATTTTTTTTAATTATTATTATTTTTTATAGTTGCACCTGTGGCATACGGAAGTTCCTGGGCTAAGGGCCGAATCAGAGAAGGAGCTGCCGGCCTACACCACAGCCACAGTAATGTAGGATCAGAGCTACATCTGCAACCTATGCTGCAGCTCCCAGCGATGATGGATTCTAAACCCACTGAGCGAGGCTAGGGATTGAATCTACATCCTCGTGGATACTAGTCGGGTTCTTAACCTGCTGAGCCACAATGGGAACTCACTATTTCCTTTTTAAAAAATAAGTGTTCAAACCTAATTTTACTAATGGCTTCAGCAATTGTAGCAAATTTCTAAGTAGACTGTAGTTGGGGGATGGTGTGTGAAAAATTTGAGAAGTGCTAATTTTATATGTCTGTTGATCAATGTGGAGACCTGCATCTTGGTTGCAGATGGCAGCCATACAGAAGGATATTCAGCAAGTTATTCCAAAGAGGATTTTATCTATTGTTTACTATAAACCTAATTACATGGTGGAGTAAGTAATAGAAATGGTGGTCCAGTATCTGAGAACTTCCAAGTCCACTGACGATTTAAAGCAGAGGGTACTTTGGCCATACAGATAGGTGTACTACAGGTTCTTGTCTGGGTTTTTGTTATAATGTTTCTCTCAACTAAATTTGGAGAAAGATGAGTGACCCTGTCTAGGGAGGAAAGTTTTAAAGTCAAAGAGTTTGTCTCTTCTAAAATCTTATCTCCTCCTTCTATGTCATATCAGAACAACACATCCAACCAAAGACCATCACAAAAGGCAGCATAACATAGTGACCAGAAACACAGACCACCTAGCGAGAGTCCTCAACTCACTACCTGCTAACTCAGAAACTTTTGGGTGAATTACCTTATCTCCCTCTGTCTAAATGTTCTCATTTGTAAAACAAGGATAATCATGGTATCCAATCAGCGAGATTGCTATAAAGGTCAACTGAGTTATTAGAATGTGCCCATTGTGGCTCAGTGTTTTAAGAATCCAAGAGAGTATCCCTGAGGATGTGGGTTCCATCCCTGACCTCTCTCAGTGGGTTAAGGATTCCAAGTTGCTAAAGTTGTGGTGTAGGTCACAAATGTGGCTGGGATCCCACACTGCTGTGGCTGTGATATAGGCTGACAGATGCAGCTCTGATTCCACCCCTAGCCTGGGAACTTCCATATGCCACAGGTGTGGCCTTAAAAAGCAAAAAGCAAAAAAAACAAAAAAACAAAAAAAAACAAAAAAAAACGCACTTAGAACGGTGCTCAGCACAGAGCCTTGTGTGTTACTTACATGATGGTTAAATAAATGAAGTTAAAAAAATTATACCCTCTCTGAATTATTTTTGAATAAATCGGAATAAAGTGTGTTTCCCTCAGACTACATTTGAGTTGCCATAAGAAAGATTCCCTAAATGGGAGTTCCCACTGTGTCTTAGCAGTAATGAGCCCGACTGGTATCCATGAAGATGTGGGTTTGATCCCTGGTCTCATTCAGTTGGTTAAGGGTCTGGCATTGCTGTGAGCTGAAAAACAAACAAAAAACAAAAAAGAAAGTTCCCTAAGAACGGACTGCGCTATGTATGTAAAGAGATTGTCGAGGACATTGTTTATTATGTCCTAGTACCAAGAACAACTGTGCTCCTGAACAATGAGTGGTCTTTATCTTGTGTTTGCTGAAGTGTGGGACTGATCTGATTTCCCTTGTGGCTACTATGACTCATCACCAGCAAATGTACAAGTGTGGTGCAGATTTTAGACTCACTTAATGGCTCTGTTTTGTGTCATACGTTTTTCATTCTCTCTTAATTTATTCTGTTATTTTGTTTTTACTAGTTTTTATCCTTAAAAATTAAAAGAGCAAAAATACTAAAAGTAGGAGTTCCCACTGTGGTGCAGTGGGATCAGTGGTATCTCTGCAAGCCCTGGGACCCAGGTTGGATTCCCGGCCCAGCACAAGGGTTAAAGATCCGGCATTGCTGCAGCTGAGGCAAAGGTTGCTGCTGAGGCCCCCACATGATTCCTGGCTCAGGAACTCCACATGCTGCAGGGTGGTTGTAAAAGAAAAACAAAAAACTAAAAGTGTAAGGATAAAATCTTAGAAAAAATATGGCCTAGTAGGTTAAGGATCCCACACTGTCACTTCTATGGCTCAGGACATTGCCGTAGTAAAGGTCTGATCCCTGCAGCTAGTGCACAGCCAAAAAAATAATAAATAAATAAATAAAAATAAAAATAAATTTAAAAAATGTAAAAATCTTTAAAAAATGTGGTACATCAGAAACTGTTGAAACATTGTAAATCAACTCTACTTCAATAAAACTTTAAAAAATGAATTCCCCAATCCACCAAAACACTTAGAAAAAAACATAGTAATAAAAGCTGTGAGTACTGTTCATGGGGCTGAATATAAAAAGGAAGAAAAAAAGTTTGGTACCTACTTAGTCTATCAGCTTTTCCATCAATTGTTCCCTCATTACTTGCCTTCCAAACTTCCTTATCTGAATATAGATAACATTCATTTTCTGTCCATCACTGTAGAACTATATTATCCATGAACTCATGCTTTTATCACTTCATGGGTGCAAGTCAGGTTTCCATGTAATTATAGGACCCTGAATTAGACACTCTCATCTCCTTCTGAGCCTGTAGAAGGCTGCCACACCTAGTGTGGAGGTGACATCTGAGAAATTAATTCTATCACTAGAAACTGAGACAATGTAGGAGCATCACGTTGGGCCTTTCAATGCACCACTCTGTGCTTAAAAAATAACATCCTAAGTAGGCTATATTTTGATCTTTACTTGATTTTAAAGTACTATATTCGGCAGTTTAGCTTTTTTTTTTCTTTTTTTTTAGAGGAGAATACTTCTTTCCCAGAGATCATCAAACTGGAAAATAATCTCTAAATCTTGCTGTCTAGCCAGAAACTGTGTGTTAAGATCCAATAGCTCAAATGAATCCTGACTAAAGTTGATTGTATGTGTAGGTTCAAGATCATGTGAAAAGTATTCCTACAGTCCTTTATTTCTTTTAGTTTCTGGTGCCCTTCTTTTCTTTTTTATTCTTTTTAGGGCTGCACCTGCAGCATATGGAAGTCCCCAGGCTAGGGTTGAATCTGAGTTGAAGCTGCTGGTCTACACCACAGCCACAGCAATACCAGATCTAAGCCACATCTGTAAACCATGCTGCATCTTGCAGCAATGCTAAGCAAGGCCAGGGATCAAACCCCCATCTTCATGAATACATTGGGTTCTTAACCCGCTGAGACACAACGGGTACTCCCCCAGTGGTACCCTTCTAATTCAACACTTCCAATGAAAAAAAAAAATCAGATCTGATGAAATGAAATGTATATTTTAAGGTGGGACAAGGACATTTAAACAATGTTCTCTCTGTGACCATTTGCATCTCCTGCCGCCCTGCCTAATGTGCAGGGTGCCTCTGCATTGCATATTCACTGGAGCTTCTCAAAGACGGGAATGTTCCCTTAAGTAAAGATCAATACTTTCCCTTTTTTCTGAAGTTAGCAATATAACTTCTTAAAAGAACAGCGTTCTTTCTCAGGTCTGTAGGGGGCCATGGTGACCTGCTACTCCTTTGTACCTGCTTATCTGTACCATGTATCTTTGGTGAACTTTATGTAAAAGGTCAGTATGCCCATTGTGATGTACGATTCTTTGCCTTGAAAATTTACATGATCGTGCCTTGGACTTATAACAGGCATAGCAGTTCTCAGAGATAGAGTCAGTCTCCTGGGTTATAATCCTCAGCTCAGCTCTGATAAAATTCCCTTTCTTTCTTCTTAACTTGAATGTTAACTGACCCATCAATATACTGATATTTACTATAGTCCCATTCTTTTTACAGTTAAAAGCAGAAAAACAGGTATTGAGTTTATCGATAAAGTAAAATCACATTTTCCTCTCACCATTCTGGCTCGCCCCAGCATATATGCTGTCATTTCTTTTGCTGTGGTCCTTGATGTAAATAACTGGCACAAAGGTAGATCCATAGAGTATGCCAGATATCACTGCAAGACCGCAGCCCCTTAAAAAGCAAATAAATTACTCTTTATCTTGGCCTGAAGCAATACTTATACCAAATACACAAATGGAGTCATAAGCAAAGCATGCTTCAAAATGTACATGACCAGCCATCACCTAGCAAGCACCCATCTATCTGGAGCAGGGTGACTAGTAGACACAGGAATGCCCTTCAGTGTCAAGGTGGCATCAGGACTAGGAGGCAGCTTCAGCCCTCCACCATTTTAAGGTGGAAGGACATGACTGACAGATGTAGTAATGGATTAAAATTATAAATTGTCATCACAGAGATGAGACTATTGCCATCATCATATTTCATAGGCGACATAAATACACTTGCCTTTCCAGTTAAATGATGACATATGTGTGGACTGGCAGTGTGCCTTATGCTACTTTTTTAAACCATCTATAAGAATAACACAGATGAGTTCCCACTGTGGCTCAGTGGGTTAAGAACCAGACATAGTATCCATGAAGATGTGGGTTCGACTCCTGGCCTCACTCAGTTGGGTAAGGATCCAGCATTGCCATGAGCTGTGGTATAGGTCACAAATGCAGCTAAGATCCCAAGTTGCTGTGGCTGTGGTGCAGGCCAGCAGCTGCAGCTCTAATTTGACCCATAGCCTGGGAACCTCCATATGCTATGGGTACAGCCATTAAAAAAAAAATAGCACAGATGATAATAATGGCTGGAAGAGACCAAGTACCAAATGTTTGTTCAAAATAACTACTGAGACCCACAGACTTGTCTACGTCTTGCAGAATCAAGAGGCAGTACTAATTTAATTAAATAATTTGAATATTGCAGGCAAATGATTACTTTGGGTGAGAAGAAAATGTTTTGTCTGAAGCACTTGAGTCATGTTTGAACCCCCAGACTTGGTCCATATCTGCATGAAGCTAGTGTTTCCATTGATTTTAGGAAGTGATTAATATTTTGGAACAGTCTCTGTAATACAAAGGACAATATCAGGAAACAGGAAAGAGTTTTGGGCAAAAGCCATTCCTTTTCAAGCTTATAAACAAATTCTTAAAGTCTTTTAATTTTTATTAAAGGCCATACCTGAGGCACATGGAAGTTCCCAAGCTAAGGGCTGAACTGGAGCTGCAGCTGCAGGCCTACAACACAGCCCACAGCATCACAGAATCTGAGCCACAGCTTGTGGCAACACTGGACCCTCAGCCTACTGAGCAAGGCCAGGGGTCAAACCCACATCCTCATAGAGACTATGTCGGATTCTTAGCCTGCTGAACCACAATGAGAACTCAAAGTATATTTTATTTTTTTATTCTTTATTTTTTGCTTTTTAGGGCCAAACCTGCGGCATAGGGAGGTTCCCAGGCAAGGGGTCGAATTGGAGCTACAGCTGCTGGCCTACGCCACAGCTACAGCAACATCAGATCCAAGCCACGTCTTCCACCTACACCACAGCTCATGGCAATGCTGGATCCTTAACCCACCGAGCGAGGCCAGGGATTGAACCCACAACCTTATGGTTCCTAGTTGGATTTATTTCCGCTGCACCATAGTGGGAACTCCAAAGTCTATTTTAGAAGTTCCTTAAGGAATATGAGATTGTAGGCACTCAGAGAGCCAGTGAGCTCTGTTCACACTGGTAATTGTGTCCTGCTGAGGCCTGGACCACGTGGTCCTAGTGAAGAGTCCCAAACAGGACCAGACGAATAGACCAGCTGGCCAATGAGACAATTGAAAATGTTCTTATATATGCCTTTCATAAAGGGGATGCTTTGTGAAAAAACAGCAACATTTTATTGCTTCCAAAGCTTGTATATTAATTCACTCTTTCATTCATTCTATTTATTCAAATATTTATTGAGCATCTGTCATGCATCCAGCACTGCCTCTTTCCCTTATGAGGATGGCTTAGATAATAATAGAGCTTTAGCTGTCATAATATAAAGTCTAAAAGAGCCATCAACTGAAAAATGCAAGCTATTTATTAATACCTATTCATATTTCTTATATAAAATATATAACAGGAGTTCTCATTGTGGCTCAGCAGTAACGAACCTAACTAGTATCCATGAGGACATGGGTTCAACCCATGGCCTTACTCGGTGGATAAGGATCAGATGTTGCCTTGAGCTGTGGTGTAGGTGGCAGACATGGCTCAGATCTTATGTTATGGCTGTGGCTGTGGCTGACAGCTGTAGCTCTGATTTGACCCCCAGCCTGGGAACTTCCACATGCCACACATGTGGCCCTAAAAACAAACAAAAAAAAGGCAAAAAAATTATAACATTTTCATATACAAAACATATAAACATTCTCATATTTCTTCACCAGCCCCATAAATCCTAACATACAGGGACTGTGATTGAGCCTACCTCTCCCCTCTCCAGGTCTTTATAGAGACAGTGGCAGCAGGGGGAAGTTAGGACCTACATGGACACAAAATATTCTACTACATTTAGTAACAAATATCTTGGGATTATAGAACTAACCCACAAGGGGAGGGCTTTTCAGTGGCAGCAGGCATACTGGTTAGAGCAGTAGAGACATGGATTGTCTAATTCAGTTGTGATTGCTGAGATGCTGAGACCATACTGCCTTACACCCTGTGGCCTATGCTTTTACTTTACTTCTTTTTTTAGGGCGGTGTCCACAGCATATGGAAGTTCCCAGGCTAGGGGCTGAATCTGAGCTGCAGCTGCTGGCGTACACCACAGTCACAGTAACGCAGGATCCAAGCCACATCCGTGATTTACAGCAGTGCAGGAACCTTAACCCACTGAGTGGGGCCAGGGATCAAACCCGAGTCCTCATGGATGCTAGTTAGGTTCTTAACCCAGTGCCCTGCAAAGGGAACTCACACTTTTTTAAAATTATTATTATTTTACATTAGGTGTAAAAGGCCTGCAAAATCGACTGCTTTTGTCAGCTACTTATTGACTGACTAGAATTACTGCAGTGGCTTAGCAATTCCTTGAAGCACTGAGATAAGGGCCTCTGTACCTTAACATTCAGCAAGGGACCAGAAAGTCAACCATGGAGGCAAGAAGTCAAAGCTTGTGTTACCATTTTCCTCTTGAACTTGGATGAATATAACTCCACTACGGTTATCCTTGCTTTAACCAAATATGAAAGAGAATAACAGAACTTCTTCTTACACTAAGCGGTGCTGCACTGTAGAAAGTTTATCTACCCAGGAACAATGAGGATCGGGATCTTGAGTTTTATTAATCACCTGTTGAAAACATTAGCAAAAACAAAAACAGCATTCAGTTGATAGTCACATGGGTGACAAGCGGGTTTTCAGTGTTTTTCTCTTCTCTTTCAAACACACTATATTTTCTTTTTTCTTAAGTTTTATTTATTTTTATAGGAACTTTTTAAAAATTAAAGTATGATTGATTTACAATGTTTCTTCAATTTCTGTTGTACAGCAAAGTGACCCCATCACACACAATTCCCTGTGCTGTACAGTAGGAGTCCTCTGCCCACTTTAAAACTCAAACACGTTACCCTACATTCTGATTCCATCAACATCTCTAGACACAAATGTTTCTGATTTTGTTTCTCTTTCATTCAGAAAGGTCTGGCAGTTGGCAACTTCTCTGTTTAAACTTTTTCACAGTTTAATAAATGACTATTTTGATACACCTATCGAAACTACAAAAGTTATTTTTTTAACTAAAAAATATTGAAGTATACTTATCTTTTTTAATTAAAAAATTACAAGTTATTAATGCCTGCATTTTATTTAAATATTTTAATAATCTGCAAGGGAATTAGAACGTAGACCCTTCTACTATGGAATACCTAAGAACGACAGGCATATTCAGATTTTTTTTTTTTTAACAAATTGGTTCCTGAAGTACCTCCAGCCTTGTTTCAAGATGAACTAATATTCTAAGTCAGGAAAAATTATGAGCATATGAACACTATTTCTACTATTGGATGCAATCATCTTTGTCTCTTGGCTGAAGTTTCCTTGAGTTATATCCCTCCTCCTGCCTTTGTAAGAGATGAGAAACTTGATTTGAAATCTTTGTCATGTGCTAAGTCAAGCTTTCCTTTGCAATAACACTTCCTTCACTCCACAAGGATCTTGACTATATCCTGACCAACACTGTTTGGTGTATCTTTATACTTAATTTGCTCACATTCTTCCATCTTGATGGAAAAAAAATCTAAGCCTACTATGATTCTTTCACCAAGTTGCATTTACTTAATTTTCTTTTTCCTCCCCTTTGTTTGAAGAGTAGTTGGTTAGGCAGCATCTGGATTCCTAAGTAGGCAAGAAACACCAGACAACTCTGCTTTCATTCATTCATTCTCTCTGAAACATCTCCCTGATTAGAGATGCCTATGGATTAATAGACCTCTTTTCTCTTATGCTTAAGCTACTTATTTTTTTTAACTGTAGTGTCAGTTTAATGAAGGTTTTGGTCATCTTGGTTGATGATGAATTTTGATAGGGAGAAGAAGGAAAGGAGAAGAAAAGATTAGCTTTGATGTAAGGAGCCAAGGCAGCACCTTCTAGAGAGGCACTACCTCAGTGGGGGGTGGAGTTGGGACGTGTGGTTTAGAGGACAGCTAGTTTGGGCTCCGGGCCATGGGGCTTTGCCCTGAAATTGCTTTTGTAAGTGGAGCCACTGGCACTTGGGCTGTGTTCCTGTTTAATCCAGACTTGCTATTCCAGACCAATTCAGGGTTTTCAGGGTCAAAATAGTGACTCCTTACATATTTCCTGTCTTGACCTTGGAGTGGAACAAGATAAGGCAGAGAAGAGAAATGGGAAGAAGACCAAGTCTAATTCCTACTTCTAGATGAATTGATTTACCCTTTCCCTGGCTTCCTCCGATCTGTTCCCCCCGTCCTCCCTGGGCTTTGTTAAAGCCTTTTTTTTTCCTATTTTCTAAAGTAATGTTACTATTCCTCTTCAGTATGTGGGGTTTCCCAACTGTGGAAATCCTTAAGTCATTCCAGAATATGGTTTTGTAGGTGCAATTCCTCATCAGGAACTACCCATAATAAAATAAATACACCCCTGTGATTGTTGAGAATCTTTGCTGCAGAAATATCAATTGCTATGCAGACCTAGCCAAAATAAATAGGTTTACATAGGCTAAGATATTTCAGATAGTCCTGATTAAGAAAAGTCCCCTCATCTGTGTTCAAGTCTATGCATTTTCCTTGTATCACTTTACATTTCAGATCAAGTTAGCTCTCATTCTATACTCACGTGCTCTGTTATTAATGGCGTAGTGTCCACAGAACATGTGCTTTTTGGTATTTCACTTTTGATGAACAAAATATGAAAGCACTGTAAAGAAAATACATGTTAGTGATGTTTATCACAGCCCTGGGTCCTATCAAGTCACCTGAATTTTAAGGGAAAACACAGCTTAAATGAAGTCTTAAATGATACAGTGACTACTGTCTTGCCAGTGGTCCTGCCATTTCTCCAGCACTGATGTTCTCTCTGATGGCCCTCCTTGTCCTTCCCTGAAACAGGTTAAAAGCTAAATTGTGCATCATCTGGGCTTTGCCAGTGGGAGGCACAGGAATAAGATGAAAGGTGGAAGGTGCCATCTTGCCTGGGTGGCAGCTCCAGCAGCCGAGGTTGCTCAGGGCAGAGGTGTTGGTCCCTGAAAGTGCCAGCTGGGGATGGGGGCTTCAGGGCTGTGGGCAATGCCACCTTCCTCCCTTCACTCCACTGGGCCTCATCACACTTTTGTCAACAACCTCCTGTGTTCAGTCCTCTGCTGTTTAAGACACGTGGAATGGTCTTGGATGTGGAGACCAACTGATACTTATCTTAGATATCACATAAGGGACATGTAAGGCTAGACGTGACCTAAGCAACCCTTTACAAATAAGTGTATGGAGAACGGGGCCATCATTTCCATCTTAAAAAGAAAAGCAACATCCTAACCTATGTAACATAGTCCAAGTTTCCTTATACTGACCCTGAAACTTCAAGGTATTTCAATGAATTCCCTTCAGAACTGATTTAACTGAGTAAAAATAACGAAATGGACGTTTCCAGAAATTTCTCTTAGTAAAGGGTAAAACATTATAATAAACAGAATCCGGACTTAAATAGAGTTGGGAGACCACAAGGGGGAGCTCTCATGCCCTTGAGGATAACAGCCCAACAGGAAGGAGAAAGACCCCTCCTTTTTCATGGCAAGGACCCAGCCCATGAGAAGCCAACGAGTCTTTGTTTACTCCAGCACCCCCAGCTTCCTTTCCTCTAGTGAAGTGGAGTCTGGCACTTGCTATCTGCCTCTACACAAATTGAATCATGAATGGCTGCAGCTGCCGACCCTGAACACCTTCTGCAAGAAGCTCAGGGTGGAGATAGGAGTGAGGCACTCTGTGCTCTGGGAAAACTGGCAGAACAGGTTTTCAGATAGTTAGATATTTTTAGATTTTGTGAGCCCAGTTCTTGCATTTTCTCATATCTAGAAAAACACTAACATTCTTTATGGTGACGCCTGCTCCTCGTGACGGCAGTAATCTTCACGAGACTAGCAGCAACCTTCCATAAAATGTGTGTATGGTTGCATGTACCTCCCCCTTCACCAAAATCACATATATATTGACCTCCGCCCCGCTTCTCTGGAGCAGTATCTCAGAGCTCTCTGAAATGCTGCCTTTCAGACCATAGTCCTCATTTTGCCTCAAATAAAACTTAACTCTCAACTTTTAGGTTGTATGTATTTTTTAAGTCAACACTCCCAATAAGAGTTTTCCTTCCCTTGCTGTGCAGGGGACTTATCCTGGCTAGCCCTGGTTGCAGACCCCAAATTGATATTCTCCAGTGATCCTGAATAAATCCTTTCTGGCAGGAGACTATCTGGCCTATTTGTTCTAGGTCAATAAAAGAAATAAAAGAAAGGATACACCCTAGGAAGAGACCATTGCATTTTCCTCCTTCTGACCAAAGTGGGTGACTCCCCAGCCTTGCAGACTAATTTACTGTAGATTTGGGCAACATGTGCCCAAAGGGGAAATAGTAACAGAACATGAAATAGTTATTAAGAGTGTTTTACAGCTATAATTAAAATTACCCAACCTATGGAGCACTAGCCATGTACCTAACATATTTAATTTCATTTCATCCTCAAAATACCATAGGAGGCTGGTGCAATTACTATTCCCACTTTATCCCTAGGTGAAAAAACTGGGGTTTAGAGAAATTAGGTGATTTGCCCAAGGTCATACAGGTAGAAATGGTAGAACATGAATCATTTGTAATTTTAGGGAATGCATACTTTCTAAAGGAAGAAGAAATATGGAGAAAAACAAGGCCTGATGTACTGGGTAAATTACCATTAAATTACCATTAAGTCAAAACTAAGGCTGGTGTTGCTGTGGTTGTGGTGTAGACCTGCAGCTACAGCTCCAATTTGACCCCAAGCCTGGGAACTTCCATAGGCCTCATGTGTCATCCCCACCACCCCCAAAAAAACAACAAAAAAGAAAGAAAGAAAAAAAAAAGGTGTGCTACTTTCCAATTTGCGAGGTATAAATAAATGGTTTTTGATAGAGGTATTAAAAGCCAGAATGCTGTGTGAATTGTACAAAATATACCAAATTGCCTCTAACCAAAAACGTTACGAATCTGCTATTTTAGAATAATCTATGTTATTTCTTCTCTGGGTGGCCTGGAACTACTCTCTAAGGTGACATTTCAATGAACAAGAGATTGTTCCCGAATGTAGCTGGGGAAAAGCCATCAGTACAGGAGAAAGAAAAATCGTGTTTTCCTGAAGAATAAAAACGTACTAACGTCTCTGTAGGCAGTGCTATCCATTATGTGAGGCCCTGATGGGAAATACAGATGGAGTCTAGAGTGGAAAGGCGACTGAATTTAAGGTGACCTATTACGGTTTTATTGCCTAGATCCTGCCATACAGAGATGCAAAGAAATTGTCACCCTCATTCATACAGTGCAAACAGCATGACACAGATACTTCCCAAACAGATATTTAAATAATGTGTGTTTTCACAGGTGAGAGAGCAGGTTAAGAAGAGTTGAGTGAGGTGACAAGAAAGTGGAAATGTGAGTGGCAAAGAGTACCTGAATACTAAAAAGAGAAAAATAAACGGCTATTCTGGGGCATCAGGAAGCCAGCCTACCATGGATTTGTATAGCATGTTCTAGTTGGCATGATATTTTGCCCTTTGAGCCTCATTTATGAGCTATATCTTAGGATTTTCTGAATAGTACAGATAATGAACATGCACTTCACAGCAGCTAAAGGATTTTATGGCAGCTAAAGGATTTCACAGTATCTCAGAGCTTTTGAGCTGTAAAGCTGGGGCTCTGACCCCAGAGCTGGAAGCTTTTGTCCTCCAAAGTCAAGCCTGTCAGTGCCAATGAAGAATCTGAGAAAAAAATCACATCAATTAATAAGATGTGGGCATAAAACTATGCAACCGCATGAGGGGCTTTAAAGAGTATTCTAAATGCTGGGAAGAAGAGCTAAATCATTAGAAGTAGCCATTTACCTTACTATGGACAGCCCAGCTCCGATGTAATTTAGCAATGGTTTTGACACTTCTTCGGCGTCCATTCCAAACCAACCAAACCTGGAAATTGAGAAAGTCACATTGAATCAGATATTGTCGAATATGTGCTCATCACAGTATTTAAAGACATGGACCTGGAGTTCAGATTTCTAGACTCAAATCCTTGGCCTCTCACTTACTATGACTTGGATAACTGTCTTATCCAAGTGCCTCCGTTTCCCACGTTTAAAATGAAGATTACAGAGAGAGGACAAGATGGCGGAGGAGTAGGGGGACACGCTCGCCCTCTCCCACAAACACAACAAAAAAAGCACATCTACAGAATAAATGACTCACACAGAACAGCAACCAATCGCTGGCAGAGGAACCTAAACTTCAATAACGGCAAGAAGTTCATGGCATTTTGGGCAGAACGGGAGAAAAGAGGAGAGTGAGAGAAGGTGAATCCGAGCAGGACGGGCGCTCCCGAAAGGGAACTGCGGAGGAGAAAGGGATCCCGCACCCTGGAAAGTCACCTACATGGGGGAAAGATCAAACGAACTGGAGGAATCTCCAGATACAGAGAAGAGTGTAGCAGTAAGTTGGAGTACGGAAAAGCCGATCAAGAACCGAACGGACCATCTGAACTATGGGCATAGTCACCAAAAATTGAGACGCCTGGGTGGGGGCTGGGCACCGAGACCTCGGCTCCAGAGGTTAGACCCCGAGAACGGGCTGGGGGGGCAGGGCGGAGCAGAAACTGCTTGGGAGGTCTAGAAACCATTTGACGGGGTAGAGACTGCCTGGGAGACTAGAAAAAAAAGCTGTCGCAGAGGAAGGGAGCAATACTCTAGGGGCGGGGAAGTGGAAAGCCGCATCAGAGGGAACCTGGGAGAAGAGCCTGATCTGCACCCATGCTGGGGAGGGGAGAGAAGAAGGGGTGGGTCCCCATAGAATACCCCCCACGCCACAGCAAGCTTACAGGCCCGCTAGCTAGCTGAAAGCTGTGCTTCCCAGTGCATCCCCTCCCCACACCCCCGACACCCCCTATGCTCTCACCGGACCTGGGGCTGCCTGCCATCCAGGAGGGCTGGCCTCAACAATTGCCTGAAGCCTACCACCGCAGGGGCTGTCCCTGCACAGGCCTGCTTGCCCTTTGGAGGGGCTACACTTCTGCAGAGCAGCACCAAACACCACCAGACCCCGAGAAAAAGCCTGCAGCCCAGAAAAGCTAGAACAAGCCTATCCAGGCCATGAATAGATCTGCCTAATTCTCGGACGGTTTTTCTGAGTCGGGCTGCCCCGGGGAGGAGCCTCTTGGATTTCCAGTGGCCCTGCTACCCGCCCAAGCCCCCAGGGGGTGCCAAGCTCTAGAGGACCAGCTGCATAGGACTGCCAGCTCCAGGCAGGACCCCCTACAGCCCAGAAAAGCTGCAACAAGCCTGGCTGAGTCGGGAAAAGATCTCAGACGGTCTTTCTGAGTCAGGCGGCCCCAGGGAGGAGCCTCTTGGGTCTCCAACGGCCCTGCTACCCGCCCAAGCCCCCAGGGGGTGCCGAGACCTAGTGGATCAGCTGCATAGGACTGCCAGCTCCAGGCAGGACCCCCTGCAGCCCAGAAAAGCTGCAACAAGCCTGGCCGAGTCGGGAAAAGATCTCAAACGGTCTTTCTGAGTCGGGCTGCCCTGGGGAGGAGCCTCTTGGGTTTCCAGCGGCCCTGCTACACGCCCAAGTCCCCAGGGGGTGCCCCACTCCCGCGGAATAGCTTCTCAGCACCACCGGCCCCCTGGAAGAGCCCCTGCAGCCCAGAAAAGCTGCAACAAGCTTGGCCAGACTGTGAAAAGATCTGCCTACATTCTCAGGCCGTCCTTCTGAGTTGGGCTGCCCTAGGGAAGAGCCTCTTAGGTTCTCAGTGACCCAGATAGCTGCTCCAGCCCCCAGGGGGTGCTGCACTCCTGAGGAACAGCTGCCCAACACCGCCAACCCCCTGCAAGAACCCCACAGCCTAAAAACACCAGAGCAAGATCTGCATGACCAAGGGAAATCTGCTACCATCGTGGTGTGGACCTCCCTGTCCTGTCTGCCCTCAGGAAGTCCTCCTTTGCGTCAAAGAAACATTGTTAGCCCCACCAACACTCCAGAAAAGCCACACTGCCTCAAAAAAGATTGACCAACAACGCCAGTCCTCAGGAAATATTCCACGGCAGTGACAAGGCAAACACTGCCCGATCACGGAGTGTACAACTCCCTCAGGAGAAAGAAAACAACAAGCAAGATGAAGACGCTGAGAAACCACCGCCAGTCAAACCAACAGGAGAACTCACCTAAAGCAGTCAACAATGAACCAGATCTCTGCAGTCTGACAGACCTGGAGTTCAAAAGAGAAATAGTGAAAATACTGAAGGAATTAAGAGAAGATATGAACAGGAATGCAGATACCCTCAGAAAGGAACTAGAAAATATAAGGAGGAGCCAAGAAAAACTACAACATTCATTTGCAGAGATGCAAACGGAACTAAGGGCAGTAAAAACCAGAATGAATAATGCAGAAGAACGAATCAGTGATATGGAAGATAGAATAATGGAAATCACCCAATCCAGTCAACAGACAGAAAACTGAATCAAAAAACTGGAGAGCAATATAAGAGACCTATGGGATAATATAAAGCAGGCCAATCTACGCATAATAGGAATTCCAGAAGGAGTAGAAAAAGATAAGGGATGGAAAATATATTTGAAGAAATTATCGCTGGAAACTTCCCAAATCTAAAGGATACTGGGTTCAAGATACAAGAAGTACAGAGGGCCCCAAACAAACTGAACCCAAACAGACCCACACCAAGACACATCATAATAAAAATGGCAAAAGTTAGTGATAAAGAGAGGATCCTAAAGGCAGCAAGAGAAAAACAGAATGTTACCTACAAGGGAACCCCCATAAGAATATCAGCTGACTTCTCTACAGAAACACTACAGGCCAGGAGGGAATGGCAAGAGATATTTAAAGTGCTAAAAGGAAAAAACATGCAACCTAGAATACTCTATCCAGCAAGAATATCATTTAAAATAGAAGGGGAAATAAAAATTTTTTCCAACAAACAAAAACTTAAAGAATACAGCAACACAAAACCCAGGTTAAAGGAAATATTGAAAGGGCTTCTCTAAACCAAAAAGAAAGGAAGGAAAAGGGAAGAAAAAGAAAGAAAAAAAAAAAGAAGAAGAGGAGGAACTAGGACTGAGGAAACTGCAATCAGAGAGCAGTCACTCAATAAGCCAGCATACAGATTTAATCACGAACAGGCCTCAAACAAAATAAAATTAAAAGAAAAAAATACAAAAGAGTCATCAAAACCATAAAATGTGGGCAAGGGATGTTAGGAAGTAAATAACCCTTTTTGTTTGTTTGTATGTTTCTCTTCTTAATTTTAATATAGTAATGAAGGGTTTGAACTTACAGGACCATCAGGCTAAAACACACAATTATGGGAAGGGGTTAGCATACTTAAAAAACAAGGCAACCACAAGCCAAAACCGAATATTGCATTTGCAAAAAATGAAAAAAAAATACACTCAAGCAGATAATAACAGGAGACCATCCAACCAAAAAGAAAAAAGAAAGGAAGAATGGAGAACCATAGAATCAACTGGAACACGAGGTTCAAATGGCAATAATAATCATCTATCAATTATCACCTTAAATGTCAATGGACTGAATGCCCCAATCAAAAGACACAGAGTGGCTGAGTGGATAAAAGGCAAAAACCTTCAATATGCTGCCTACAAGAAACTCACCTTAGGACAAAAGATACATATAGATTGAAAGTGAAAGGGTGGGGAAAAATATTTCACGCCAATAGACATGACAGAAAAGCAGGAGTCGCAACGCTCATATCAGACAAAATAGACTTTAAAACAAAAGACATAAAGAAAAACAAAGGACACTACTTAATGATTAAGGGATCCATCCAAGGAGAGGATGTTACTATCGTCAACATATATGCCCCAAATACAGGAGCACCAGATATATACAACAAATATTATCAGACATAAAGGGAGATATTGATGAGAATACAGTCATAGTAGGAGACCTTAATACCCCCCTCACATCAATGGACAGATCCTCTAGACAGAAAACCAATAAAGCAACAGAGATCCTAAAGGAAACAATAGAAAAGTTAGACCTAATTGATATCTTCAGGACACTACATCCAAAAAAAGCAGAATACACATTCTTCTCAAATGCTCATGGAACATTCTCAAGAATCGACCACATATTAGGACACAAAGCTAATCTCAATAAATTTAGGAGCATAGAAATTATCTCAAGTATCTTCTCTGACCACAATGCCATGAAATTAGAAATCAACCATGGGAAAAGGAAAGAGAAAAAACCTACTGCATGGAGACTAAACAACATGCTACTAAAAAAACCAATGGGTCAATGAGGAAATCAAGAAGGAAATTAAAAACTACCTTGAAACAAATGATAATGAAGACACAACCTCTTAAAATCTATGGGATGCTGCGAAAGCAGTGCTCAGAGGGAAATTTATAGCAATACAGGCCTTTCTCAAAAAAGAAGAAAGATCCCAAATTGTCAACTTAACCCTCCACCTAAATGAATTAGAAAAAGAAGAACAAAAAAGTCCTAAAGTCAGCAGAAGGAAGGAAATCATAAAGATTAAAGAAGAAATCAATAAAATAGAGACTCAAAAAACAATAGAGAAAATTAATAAAACCAAGAGCTGGTTCTTTGAAAAGGTAAACAAAATTGACAAACCCCTGGCCAGACTCACTCAAAAGAGGAGAGAAAGAACCCAAATAACCAAAATTATAAATGAAAAAGGAGAAATCACAACGGATACAGCAGAAATACAAAAAACCATAAGAGAATACTATGAACAACTATATGGCAACAAGTTTGACAATCTGGAAGAAATGGACAATTTTCTAGAATCTTACAGCCTGCCAAAACTGAATCAAGTAGAAACAGACCAACTGAACAGACCGATCACTAGAAATGAAATTGAAGAGGTCATAAAATCTCTCCCTACAAATAAAAGTCCAGGACCAGATGGCTTCACAGGTGAATTTTATCAAACATATAAAGAGGAATTGGTGCCCATCCTCCTTAAACTCTTTCAAAAGGTTGAAGAAGAAGCAATACTCCCAAAGACATTCTATGATGCCACCATCACCCTCATTCCAAAACCAGACAGAGATACCACCAAAAAAGAAAACTATCGCCCAATATCATTGATGAATATAGATGCAAAAATTCTCAACAAAATCTTAGCCAACCGAATCCAACAACATACCAAAAAAATTATACACCATGACCAGGTTGGGCTCATCCCAGGTTCACAAGGATGGTTCAACATACACAAATCAATCAACATCATACACCACATTAACAAAAAAAAAAGTCAAAAATCATATGATCATCTCAATAGACGCAGAAAAAGCATTTGACAAAGTCCAACATCCATTCATGCTCAAGACCCTCGCCAAAGTGGGTATAGAGGGAACATTCCTGAATATAATCAAAGCCATTTAGGATAAACCCACAGCAAATATAGTACTCAATGGGGAAAAATTGAAAGCCTTCTCACTCAAATCTGGAACAAGACAGGGATGCCCACTCTCACCACTGCTCTTCAACATCGTTTTGGAAGTCCTAGCCACAGCAATTAGACAAACAAAAGAAATAAAAGGCATCCATATAGGAAGAGAAGAGATCAAACTGTCACTGTATGCAGATGACATGATACTATACATAGAAAACCCTAAGGACTCAACCCCAAAACTCCTTGAACTGATTCATAAATTCAGCAAAGTAGCAGGATATAAGATGAACATTCAGAAGTCAGTTGCATTTCTGTATACCAGCAATGAAATATTAGAAAAGGAATACAAAAATATAATACCTTTTATAATTGCACCTCACAAAATCAAATACCTCAGAATACACCTGACCAAGGAGGTAAAGGACCTATACGCTGAGAACTATAAAACTTTAATCAAAGAAATCAAAGAAGATGTAAAGAAATGGAAAGATATTCCATAGTCCTGGATTGGGAAAATCAATATTGTAAAAATGGCCATACTACCCAAAGCAATCTACAGATTCAATGCAATCCCTATCAAATTACCCAGGACATTTTTCACAGAACTACAACAAACAATCCAAACATTTATATGGAACAACAAAAGACCCAGAATCGCCAAAGCAATCCTGAGAAACAAAAACCAAGCAGGAGGCATAACTCTCCCAGACTTCAAGAAATACTACAAAGCCACAGTCATCAAAACAGTCTGGTACTGGTTTCAAAACAGACAGACAGACCAATGGAACAGAATAGAGAATCCAGAAATAAACCCTGACACCTATGGTCAATTCATCTTTGACAAGGGAGGCAAGAACATAAAATGGGCAAAAGAAAGTCTATTCAGCAAGCATTGCTGGGAAACCTGGACAGCTGCATGCAAACCAATGAAACTAGAACACACCCTCACACCATGCACAAAAATACACTCAAAATGGCTTCAAGACTTAAATATACGACAGGATACCATCCAACTCCTAGAAGAAAACATAGGCAAAACACTCTCTGACATCAACATCATGAATATTTTCTCAGGTCAGTCTCCCAAGCAATAGAAATTAGAGCAAAAATAAACCCATGGAACCTCATCAAACTGAAAAGCTTTTGCATAGCAAAGGAAACCCAAAAGAAAACAAAAAGACAACTTACAGAATGGGAGAAAACAGTTTCAAATGATGCAACCGACAAGGGCTTAATCTCTAGAATATATAAACAACTTATACAACCCAACAGCAAAAAAAAAAAAACAAAAACCAATCAATCAATGGAAAAATGGGCAAAAGACCTGAATAGACATTTCTCCAAAGAAGATATACAGATGGCCAACAAACACATGAAAAAATGCTCAACATCGCTGGTTATAAGAGAAATGCAAATCAAAACTACCATGAGATACCACCTCACACCAATCAGAATGGCCATCATTCATAAATCCACCAATAACAAGTGCTGGTGGGGGTGTGGAGAAAAGGGAACCCTCCTGCACTGTTGGTGGGAATGTAAACTGGTACAGCCACTATGGAGAACAGTTTGGAGATACCTTAGAAATCGATACATAGAACTTCCATATGACCCCGCAATCCCACTCTTGGGCATCTATCTGGACAAAACTCTACTGAAAAGAGACACGTGCACCCGCATGTTCATTGCAGCACTATTCACAATAGCCAAGACATGGAAACAACCCAAATGTCCATCGACAGATGACTGGATTCGGAAGAGGTGGTATATATACACAATGGAATACTACTCAGCCATAAAAAAGAATGACATAATGCCATTTGCAGCAACATGGATGGAGCTAGAGAATCTCATACTGAGTGAAATGAGCCAGAAAGACAAAGACAAATACCATATGATATCACTTATAACTGGAATCTAATATCCATCACAAATGAACATCTCCTTAGCAAAGAAAATCATGGACTTGGAGAAGAGACTTGTGGCTGCCTGATGGGAGGGGGAGGGAGTGGGAGGGATCGGGAGCTTGGGCTTATCAGACATAACTTAGAATAGATTTACAAGGAGATCCTGCTGAATAGCATTGAGAACTTTGTCTAGATACTCATGTTGCAACAGAAGAAAGGCTGGGGGAAAAATGTAATTGTAATGTATACATGTAAGGATAACCTGACCCCCTTGCTGTACAGTGGGAAAATAAAAAAAAATTATAATAAAAAAATAAAAAAATAAAATAAAATGAAGATTACTAGTCCTACCATATAGGTTTCTTATGAAGATTAAATGAGTGCATATATGTAAAAGTATTTATACATATACTGAGTGTTCATTTGTCATTAAGACTAAGGAAGAAGGAAGAAAAAATAGATTAAGTGGCTAATCAAATGCTAATCGGTTGACTGCCATTTTGTAAACTATTTGAAACTGACTTAAACAATTGCTTGGTTAAAGATCCTGACTTTTTGATATCGCTTCCAAAAAATTTTTTTTCCATGCCTTGGTGTTGCAGTGATCATTACCAATAACCACTGTGGCCTCTGAAGGGGCAAGCGAAATGGAGGAAAAAGCAAATAGCACTTGTAAAAATCAGGGGTGGGGGATGAGGAAAGGACAGGAAGAATGAACTGGAGATGAAGTTGCTTTGTTACAATTGAGGTTGTGGTAGTGCTTTGAGTGGGAAGAGGAGCCAGGAAAGTAAGATTTAGAGTAATATCTTCCTTCCATTCATTTTCCAAAACCCAGCTTGAATGTTCATCTTCATGCTGACCAAGGGCAGTACAGTCCAACAGAACTTCCTCTGATGGTGAAGAAAACCCGTGCACTGTGCAGAAGGGTGGCTTGAGGCTGCCCTGTCAAGTCAGCTCTAGAGCTGGGAGTTGCGGGGGGGGGGGGGGGGTGGGGGGTTGGCAAACTTTCCCTTAAAGAACCAGAGAGTAAATATTTTAAGCTTTGTGGGCTTGATGGTCTCTTGAAACCACTCAACTCTGCCAGTCTAGGATAAAAGCACCCATTGCCAAGCCTTAATTTATTTTATTTTAATGGCTGCACCTGTGGTGTATGGAAGTTCCCAGGCCAGGAATTGAATCCAAGCTTCAGCAACAATGGATCCTTTAACCCACTGCACCAGGCCAGGGATGAAAGCTGCTGCAATCTGATTTTTAACTCTTCCTACCAGAGTGGGAACTCCTGACACATGGATGCATGTAACTGTGTTCCAATAAAGCTTTATTTACAAAAATGGCTGCAGAGCTGGGCCATGGTTTGCTGACCCTGCCCCAGATGCTAGAGGGAAGAACAGGGGCTTTAGAACCAGAAGACGTAGGTTTAAACCTGGCTCATCAGCTCTGAGACCTTCAGCAGGCTACTCATATTCTTTGTGTAGCACTCTCTTCTAAGACATTGCTCACCTCCTGGGTTTGTGAAAATGGGGTGAGAATAATGTATATAACACTCCAGGAAACTGTCACATGGTAGAAAGGGAAAAATAAATATCAGTGCCCTTTCTCTCCCCCTACTTTGTTCCCAAGAAATAATCCTTTACTGTGTCTTGATCAGAGTGTCAGATCACTTCTTTAGAACTTAAGGCAAATAATAATTCAAGGTAGTGTATTCTCTTTCCTTCTTTCCTCCCTTCTTTCTTTTCTTTTTTCTTTTCTTCTCTCTCTCTCTCTCTCTCCCTCACTCCCTCCCACCCTATTAGGGAAGCAGTGCTGGCATATGGAAGTTTCCAGATTACGGTCGAGCTGCATCTTCAACCTACACCACAGCTGATGGCAACACCAGGTTTTCCTTAACCTACTGAGGAAGGCCAGGGATCGATCCCATATCCTCATGGATATTACTCAGGTTCATTACTGCTGAGCCAGAGTGGGAACTCCCTCTTTCATTTTTTAAAGTTTGGTTGAAGTGTAGTTGATTTATAATGTTGTGTTAATTTCTACTGTACAAAGAAGTGATTCAGTTATATAGGTATACACATCCACTCATATTATTTTCCCATATAGATTATCACAGGATATTGGGTAGAGTTTCCTATGCTATATAGCCTGTCCCCATTAACCAATCATTCCATATACCGCATTGTGCGTATGCCAATCCCAAACCCCCAGTCCATCTCTCCCCTCTTCCCACCTGTCCCCCTTGGTAACCATAAATTTTCTGATGTCTGTGTTTCTGTTCTGCAAATAAGTTCATCTGTATCTTTTTTTTTTTCAGATTCCACATGTAAGTGACATATGATGTTTGCCTTTCACTGTTTAACTTCACTAAGTATGATAATGTCTAGGTCCATCCATGTTGCTGCAAATGACATTATTTCATTCTTTGTTATGGCTCAATAATATTCCATTGTCTATATATACCACATCTTCTTTATCCATTCCTCTGTCTATGGACATTTAAACAGGGGTCCATGTCTTGGTTATTGTAAATAGTGCTGCAATGAGCACCGGGGTGTATGTATCTTTTTGAATTATGGTTTTCTATGGATAAGGGAGCATATTATATGTGTATGCTTGCCGGTGGTAATCTCTGTGAGGGTAAGGACTGTCCATGTGTTACTCCTCTCGGCTAGCCCGATCCCTAGCATTTGCCTTACCGAGTGTGAGTGCAGGGAATCTTAGCTGCAGTAGTTTGCTTTGTGTTACCTTGAGCTTGCCCAGCCAGCTAAGGCATTAAATGATCCCCAAATTAAGAGTCCAAGGCCTAAGCCGATGGTTTTGATGATTGGGACAACAGCAATGTTCCCTATAGATAAAACACAGAAGAAAGTTATTTCCAATACAGAAAACACATTTATTCATCGAATGAATTTTTATTTTACTTTCAATGGAAATTAAATTAATTAAAATTAATTAATTAAATTAATTTCAATGGAAGTTCATAGGATTTGGACAAATGTAGTAAACACAATTCCTTTTTTCTCTTTTCTTTTTTGTCTTTTTAGGGCCACGCCCGCAGCATATGAAAGTTCCCAAGCTAGGGGTAGAATTGGATGGCCTAGACCACAGTCACAGTAATGTGGAATCCAAGCCTCGTTTTCGATCTACACCACAGCTCACGGCAACATCAGATTGTTAACCCACTGAGCAAGGCCAGGGATCAAGCCTACATCCTCATGGATACTAGTCAGTGTCGTTACTGCTGAGCCACCATGGGAACTCTCCACAATACCTCATCATTTTGAAAAGAAAACAATCACATTTTTTTTTTTTGCATTAAACTTATGATTACAACTGCCAAAAGAACAAGGCTTGGGGCAACATCCTGCATAGAAAATGTTGAATTAGCTCTTTGCCTAACTGTACCAATGTATTTTACATCCTTAGCATAGGTCACTGTGTTATGCCTTTTTGCAGAAGCTGGTCAATGATCAAATTAGTAGTGACCAGGGAGTTCCCATTGTGCCTCAGTGATAATGAACCCAACTAGGATCCATGAGGATGAGGGTTTGATCCCTGGCCTCACTCAGTGAATTAAGAATCCAGGGTTGCTGGAAGCTGCAATGTGTTGCAGAAAAGGCTTGGATCTGGCCCTTCTGTGGCTGCGGTATAGGTGGCAGCTGCAGCTCCAGCTCCTATTCAATCCCTGGATGGGAGCTTCCATATGCCTTGGATGTGGCCATAAAAAGATTAAAAAAAAAATTAGTAGTGACCTTGTTCTCTCAGACTGGAACAAGGACCAACAACTGGCAGATGTCTTTGGCCCAATATGTCCCCAGGCTTTGCTCTCCCATGCTCACTGACTTATCTTCTGGATTTGTACACCCAGCACCTTCTGCTCTTGAGGGTCTCTCAGGACCAAATGAATGGCTGTTTTTTTTTTTTTTTTTTTTCAGTTCTTGACCCCCTCAACTGTTTTGCCATCTCCTCTTGAAAAGTTTTCTCTCTTGGTTTTCAAGATGTCTCATCTCCAGATTCCACCTCATTTCTCTCTTTCTTAGGCTTCTTCTCTGGCTACTATTTTTCATCAAATTTTCTGGACCGGCGTGCCCTCTAAATATTTTCCCTAGAACAAATTCCTCCTCTTGCTGTATTCTTCTTTAGTTTCAGGATTTCAGCTCTCAGCTAGAGACACATGCTCCCAGAGATGGCCTGGACAGTCTCCAGAGTTTTAATGCCAACAAGAGATTTCCAACCAGATGTCTCCCACTGTGGGAACATCGGGAACTTCAAACTGAAAAACTGCCAAGCTGAACTCATCCTTTTCCCTTTCAGACACAATCTTTTTCCTATTTTCCTCATATGTGTCAATGATAGCATCACTCAACAAGTAAGTCATCTATAATAAAATCCGTACATCACTTTTGGCTCCATCCTCTCCTCTACTTCCCACGTCCTGAGATCTACAGCATCCACATCTCAGCATATCTCAAATTAGACCCCCCCCCCCCAACCCACTGACTCCTACTGGTTGGTACCTGCTGGATGAGCATAAGTACTATGGGGGCGGGAGTTTCTACTGTGGCTCAGTGGTAATGAACCTGACTAGTATCCATAGGATGTGGGTTCAATCCCTGGGCTTGCTCTGTGGGTTAAGGATCCCATGTTGCCATGAGCTGTGGTGCAGGTCACAGACATGGCTCAGATATGGGATTGCTGTGGCTGTGGTGTAGGCCGGAAGCTGCAGCTCTGATTTGACTCCTAGCCTGGGAACTTCCATACGTCATGGTTGCAGTCCTAAAAAGCAAAAAAGTACTATGGTGGTTATCAAGATCTGCAGGATGAATGGTTGCTTCCTCTGTTCCACACTCCCGTTAGACAAAATAATCACTTAATAAGGTGTAAGCAAGGTATAATAATGAAAATTCTAGTGGAAATTTAAAAGTTAATTTTTTTCCTTCAACTCATGAACTTTACTAAATCACTAATTCTGTACAGATTCACCCAATAAAAGTTTTAACATTTAAAAATTTATTTTCTTTCAATGGAATTACCTCTAGAGATCCTTGATACTTAGGATTCTCTTTGCTAAAGAGAAGAAAGCTCTCCTGGGATGTATTTAAATTAATACAAGAAAAGCATTCCTGATTGGCCAAGCAAAGGCACAAACTCTAGTTATAGAATTTCCGACAATGATAATAAGGCAACAGAGGGAAGATTTATGTTTACTTTTGTTTTTCTACCAGTGCTTTTGAAATGATAATGTGCTGTGTTTACTTTTAAGGACAGGTCCCAAATATGATATTAGTAGAAACAACTATTTAATAAGCAATTTCTGATTAACATGCTAGAGAAAGAAAGGCCAGAGCCCTTAAACTAGTATATGAGTTGTGCTTGAACAGGTAGCAAGTGAAACTTCTTCTTTTCTTTCCTTTTTTGGCTGCTCTGCAGCATATAGAGTTCTCAGGCCAGGGATCAAATTCAAGCCACACTTTTGACCTAGGCTGCAGCTGTGGCAATGCCAGATCCTTTAACCCACTGTGCCAGGCCAGGGATTGAACCTGCTTCCTGTTGCTGCAGAGATGCCACTGATCCCATTGAACCACAGTGGAAACTTGAAACATTTTTGCTATAATAATTTTATATATAATTTATATACATAATAATTTTACTACAATAATTTTCTACCAGGAACTAAGAAAGAAGCCATTGAAAGGAAAGAGAAAATGCACCAAAAATATTTATGGAACATATAAATGAAAGAAACTAAATTTTTAATTTCTAGAATCTATGACTAAGGATTATTCAGAATTACTGTTTTTACAGTTTCCTTCTATTATGAACCAAATTTATTTTGATCACAGTATCAAATGGTAAAAGAAACAATATATATCATACATTACCTGTTGCCCAAATGCAGCCCCCAACCATTGCAAAAGGCCAAAACTTAGGGCAGTGTAATATCAGATTGACCACGACAGCAACTAACCATATGGCAGCACAGAGTACCCACTGGAGAAACATCCCTGGAAATAAAAGAAATTGGTGTCAGTAGTTCAAACTGATTTAAGGAAATCAGCACTTAGGAATATCAATGATGTTATAGGAATGGCCACAATGTATTGAATGCCTACATGTCAGACACTTTGCAGGTTTATTGCAATTCTTGTTACTACTATGCATCATAATTAACCCCAGTTCAAAGACAGAGAAAATAAATCTGAGGTGAAGAGACTTTTCCATGTAGGTAACTAGCTAATAGTCTGAAACACTGTAATGTGAACTCAATATGACTTCAAAGCTTGCTCTACACTGTGCATTCCTGCTTCACAGAGAGAAAGAATTTTCTACCAAAAAAAAGAAAAAAGCCAGAACGGCCATCATCAAAAAGTCTACAAACAATAAGTACTGAAGAGGGTGTGGAGAAGAACCCTCTTTCACTGTTGGTGGGATTGTAAATTGGTGCAACCACTGGGGAAAACAGTATGGAGATTCCTCAGAAAACTAAAAATAGAACTAGCATTTGATCTAGCAATCCCACTCTGGGGCATCTATCCAGAGAAAACTATGACTCTGAAAGACACATATACTCCAATATTGCACTATTTGCAATAGCCAAGACATGGAAACAACCTAAATGTCCATCGACAGAGAAAGAAGATGTGGTACATACACACAATGGAATATTACTCAGCCATTAGAAGGAACAGAATAACAGCAATTTTAGCAACATGGATGGATCTAGAAATTATCATGCTAAGTGAAGTCAGTCAGACAATGAGACATCAACATCAAATGCTCTCACATGTGGAATCTGAAAAAAGGACACAATGAACTTCTTTGCAGAACAGATATTGACTCATAGACTTTGAAAAAATTATAGTTTCCAAAGGAGACAGGTTGGGAGGTGGAGGAATGCTGGGGGTTTGGGATGGAAATCCTATAAAATTGGGTGGTGATGATCATGGTACAACTATAAATGTAATAAATTCATTGAGTAATAATAATAATAATAAAACCCAGTTCCCATTGTAGCTCAGCAGTAACAAACCCAACCAAAAACCTGAGAATGTGGGTTCAATCCCTGGCCTCACTCTGTGGGTTAAGGATTTGGCATTGCTGTGAGCTGTGGTGTAGGTTGCAGACTCAGCTCAGATCTGGTGTTGCCGTGGAGGTGGCCTAGGAGGGCAGCTATAGCTCCAAAATGACTCCTATCCTGGGAACCTCCATATGCTGCAGGTAAGGCCCTAAAAAGAAAAAAAAAAAAAAAGAATTCTCTACCAGAGTTCCAGAGTTTTGGCAAGACCAAGTCTACATATTTTTATTCAGACAGTATGCCTAGGGCTATTCCTCACCAAAGATAGGGCAGTAAGAACCTCAGAAGAGCCCAACAGTAATTCAAACCTTTTGGCATCATATGTTGTGCCACTTTAGGATAAAGATAAAGTCATTTATGGCCAGATGAACCTAGACTTGAGAGCCTGCAAGGAGTCAGACAGTCCAAATCAAAGAATTAGCTTTCTGGTCAGGGCCTCACTCTCCTTTCCATGCTCTGCACTGCCAGTTACTTGAAGGTCATGTGGTGACAGGAGGTATATCTGTACCTTTCTGAGGCTTAGAAGGAGGGTTTAGAGATTAAAACAATAAAAGAAAAAGTCAACATTGGAAGAAACACTAAAGTAGTTGTGACAATGTAGCATTATTGACTATATTGGGAGGTGTTTGGTTTTTTGCCTATTTCTGTTCAATTTCATGATAGAGATAAAAAGGCTGTCCGCCTCTGAGACAAAAAAAAAAGTAAGAACATAGAGAAGAGAGGGGGTTTCATTTTATAAATTCTTCATTTTACAAATGAGAAGCAGAATAACATAGCTGAAGAGGCTTGCCTGAGCTCACACAGTTCTTGTAAAACACCCCAAAGCCAGGTCCTCTACCCCTTACCATGTTTTTTGTTCTTTCAGTAGTTTTTCTTCGTGTTCTAACTCCAAAGAGAAAAAGAAGAAAGACTCTAGAGAAAAAGGATTTGTAATTCTATTGTCAAAGTAGTATAAAGACAAAAGGGATTGGGGTAGGAACACAAAGTGACCTACCAGGCATCCACCATAGCATCTCCACTTACCTCTCCTAGCTGTAACGTGAACGGAGGGAGACAAAAACAACCAATACTTTTTCTTCCCTAAAATGCACACTACAGTCAGCTCTACTATAATATGACATGCACCTTCCTAAAAATCACTGTGCTGTGTATGATCATGTGATAAAACCTACAGAGCTTATGGGGGAAATGGGGCTGAGAACATAACACTCAAAAGCTTTATCAATAGCAGAGGGATAAATTAGGAGGTTGGGATTAACAGAAACACACTACTGTATATAAAAATAGGTCACCAACAAGACCTACTGTATAGCATAGGAAACTCTACTCAATATTTTGTAAAAACCTATAAGGGAAAAGAATCTGAAAAAGAATATATACACACATACATATATATAAACACATCCATCATACACACACACACACACACACATTTGCATAAGTAAGTCACTTTGCTGTACACCTGAAATTAACACAGTGTATATCAACTATACACACACACACACACACACACACACACGTGTGTGTGTGTGTGTGTGTGTGTGTGTGTGTGTGTGTGTGTGTACCTACTGAGCCACTGCTTTCTTTGGCACAGCAGGTTAAGGATCCAACATTGTCCCAGCTGTGGCACAGGCTGCAGTGTGGTGATGTTTCAATCCTTGGCCTGGGAATTTCTGCATGCCTCAGGTGACGGGGAAAAATATATCTATCTATAAATATACATATATTTATATATCTATCTATAAATATATATAACTACATATGTTAATATTAATTTATTTATATATTAACATATATATACATACATATATATATATATATATATATATATAAAACTTCATCAACTTACCGAAAAAAAATAGGAGCCTAATAAAAATGGTAGTAGAGTTTTATACTGGTTAAGTGGTTAAGAAATTCACAAATGCTACAACAAATAAGGCACTTTATCTTGAAAAGGACCTGAGGTTTGCTTATGCAGATGGACATCATAAGTACTGCATGTTGTGAGTAATTGTGAATGTGGTGAGTGAGGTTTCAAACACCAGAGGTGGATGGGTGCTAACAGAGATGGTGTTTGTTGAGGAAGGGTGTGAGCACATTTTGTACCTTTCTGTGTGTCTTTATCCATATGGGTATAGTTTTCTGTGTTCACCTAATGTTTGTCAAAGTTTAAACTGCATATAAGCAAACATAAAATTCACGTTATGCTCAAATTGTTCTCTATTATATTGATTGTGTTGTAAGTCTGTGTTTGCAAAACAAGTGTTATTAGCAGAATCGACTAATTTCCTTTTTTTTGTAAACCTAACAGGTTTGGCTGAAAAGCTTTCCTCCTCCTAGCTTTACCATGAAACACAATCTTATGGTTATGCTATACTGACTAACACTCAGAGAAGCTGTTATGGGCATGATCAAATGATGTGTTTTAAGCTCTATTCATTTGGCATCAGGTATAGCAAAATTCATTTTATAGCCATTATTTTAAAAAGACCAAAAAAGTGAAATCACACTTAAAAATAATTTAAAGTTAAGTGAAGGAAAAATAATTACCATCACCAGTATCATATTTTTTCAGTGGTACAAAGTTTGAGCCAAACAAAACGATGGCTACAGTAGAGGAGATGAAACCGATGGTGAGGTCTGTTGCATTATTGTTCATGGTTCAGGAACTACTTGCGAGCCAGCTGGTTACTTAGGACTTGATTTTCTTTTCGAGAGCTTCTGAAATAAAAAGAATAAAAATGAAACAAGAAATTTGCAAATCTGTGAGCAAATTGTGATTGATATATTGATATTTATTGAAAAAAAAAGTATGCTAAGGTTCCTCCTTCCAGATGAAGGTTAGGACATTATGAAATTATGTTCATTATGTTCATACCCTGTGTCCATTCATTCATATTATCAGTTATTTTATCAAGAAGTATTTTTTATCACTTGCCTATGAGACAAAACAAACTTTGGCTTCAGGTCTTGAATACCTAACTAATTGTACCTGGGTACAATTTTTGTGATATTCTAAAGAAATTCTCTTGTGTGGGTAGATTGGTAAAATGAACTGTGCACAAGACTTGTGTGAAGACTTTGAGAAGTTATCAGAGCCTTCCAAGCAAAAACTCTTCTATTTGGAACATGAGCTTAAGGGCACATTTAGGTTGCACTGCTTCTAAACAGTCAGGATTCCCTAGAGGCAAAGACACTTTCTTCATCAGTAGCACCCCTCCGTGTGCAATAGTTTAACTCATTCATGAAATTCTCTCATGATATTTTAAAAAACTGAACACATAGAAGAATCTCCTAAAGACGTCTGTCTTCAACAATCTCCTTATCTCTTGAAGGTGCCCAAAATGGCATAGTAGCAAGACCCTGACTTCACCTCCTCCCATGGACACACCAAAAATGCAAATATTTACAGAGTAACTGTCAGTGAAAGTGACCTGAAGAGCCACAGAAAATATCTCCTATAGCTACAGATACAAAGGAGGGACCACAAAGGGAGGAGGGGTGGGGATGCCATGCTGTCAAGACCAACACTCCTGGGTGGGTGAACCACAAACAGGAGGATAAGTACAAGTGCAGAGATGTCCCCAAAGAGTGAGGGGCCCAGGCCCCACATT
Source organism: Phacochoerus africanus (assembly GCF_016906955.1). Taxonomy (NCBI): domain Eukaryota; kingdom Metazoa; phylum Chordata; class Mammalia; order Artiodactyla; family Suidae; genus Phacochoerus; species Phacochoerus africanus. The sequence continues at coordinate 47,022,800 of NC_062553.1, read as the reverse complement.
GGGGTCTCCAGGCTGAGGATTCTACACAGGGAAGATGAGTTCCTGAACTTCTAGTATTGAAGGCTAGCGAGACTTGCATTTGGGAAAACCAGAGACTGTAGGAAACAAAGACTCTGCTCTTAAAGGGTGAACAAAATCTCACATACTCCAAGACCCAGGGCAGAAGCATTAATATGGATGGAGCCTGGGTCAGACTGCTTGCTTATCTTGGAGAGTCTCCTGGAGAGGCAAGAGGGGACTGGAACTTACCCTGGGGACAGACATTTTTAGGAGTTCATTCTGCCATAAGGACACAGTTGCTGGCAAGCACCATTTTGAAGTCCTCCCCCTAGCCCATTAACTGACCCCACCCAAAGGCCAGTTGGCACGAGTTGTGAGACATCTCAGACCAAGCTGCCAGAAATGCAGGGACACAGCCCAAACCAGTAACAGCATAGCAGAAACTATAGATAGGCTCCCTCTTAAACCCTGAGTCTCTCTGGGACTTGGCCTTATCAGGTCAATATTAGCCCTGGGATCCCTCAGGTTTGGCCCTGTTCACCAGTTGGCTGACACCAGCCTGGGACCACTGGGCCTTTACCCTTCCCATCAGGAAGCCAGGACCAGCTCCAGGACCTCATGGCTTATAGTCAGCCAATACCAGGACCTGACTCTGCACCAAGGGGTCATGAAGCTAGTGCCAGCCCACTGGGTAGAACACATGAAATTTTTGCATGCATCCTTCAAGAGCAGAGTTTCTATTTCTACCAGTGGGCTGGCACTAGTTTCATGACCCCCTGGCACACTACAGCCAACTACATTAGGAACTGGCTTCATTCACCAGTGAGTGGGCACCAGCCCTGGGACAACTTGTGCCCCATAACCAACCATGCTGAGACTTGGCCCCTTTCACCAGTGGTCAATAGCCTCTGCACTAGGCAGAGCCTAGAAACCATCTGGGCTGAGGGCCAGTAGTTAACCTCAACACAACACAATGGCTAAGACAGAGTATACGGCTAGAGTATACAGCTCTGGTGACCAGAAGAGAGTGTTCTTCTGGCCCCACAAGGCCTCTACCACTTCTCCATGATCAGGAAATATAACCAACCTACCTGATATGTAGAAACAAAAACAAAGAACAACAATAATAATGGTGTCAGAGGAGTATTTTCAAAATATAAAAACAAGATAAAACCTCACAAGAAAAGCTAAGTGAAAAGGAGATAAGCAATTTACCCAACAAAGAATTCAGATAATGGTTATAAAGATGCTCAATGAACTTGAGGAAAGAATGGATGAACATAGAATTTTAGCAATGTGTTAGAAAATGTAAAGAAGAACCAAGCAGAGGTGAAGAATACAATAACTGAAATAAAAAATACACTAGAAAAATAAAACAGTAGATTAGCAATACAGAGGAAGGGATCACAAACTGAAAGAGTAGTGGAATCACCCAAGCTGAACAGAAATAGGAGAAAGAATTTTAAAAGACAAAGATAGTTTAAGAGACCCCTTAATCAACATCAAGCATACTAACATTCATACTGAAGAGCACCAGAAGGAGAATAGAAAGGAGCAGAGAACATATTTTAAAAAATTAATAACTGAATCTTAAACAACCTAGGAAAAGAAATAGCCAGATGCAGTAAGCAAAAAGAGTCCCAAACAAGATCAAACCGAAGAGAACCACATTAAGACACACTATAATTAAAATGGCAAAAATTAGAGAAAGAATCATAAAAGTAGCAAAGGAAAAGCAACTAGTTACACACAAGGGAATACCCATAACACTGTCAGCTGACTTTTCAGCAGAAACTGCAGGCCAGGAGGCAGTGCCATGATATATTTAAAGTGATTAAAGGAAAAATCCTACAACCAAAACACTCTACCTGGCAAGGATGTCATTCAGATTTGAATAAGAGATAAGGAGTTTTACAAATAAGCAAAAGCTTAAAGAATTCAGCACCACTAAACTGGCTTTACAAGAAATATGAAAGGGAATACTTTGAGTGGAAAAGAAAGGACTACAATTAGAAATATGAAGTTATTTCTAATTGAGAAATCTCACTGGCAAAGGTGAATATACATAAAGGTAGTAAATCAATCACTTACCACGCTAATAGGAAAGTTAAAAGACAAAAGTAGCAAATCATCTATATAAACATAAATAGCTAAGGGATACAGAAAACAAAAAATGTAAGATAAAATGTCAAAAACATTAAATATCTGGGGGATTAAAGATGCAGGTTTGTTAAAATGTGTTTATACTTGAGAGATCATCAACTTAAAATGCAATGCACACACAGATACATATCTGTGGGTTGCTATATAAAAATACCATGGTTACCATGTACCAAAAATCTATAATAGATACTCACACAAAAAAATAGGAAGAAAATCTAAACATAGTACTAAAGACAGTAATCAAATCAAAGGGAAGAGGACAATAGAAGAAACGAAAAACAACTAAAAAAGTTTTAATGGTAATAAATAAATACTTATCATTAATTACTTTAATGTAAATGGACAAAATGCTCCAATCAAAAGACATGGAGTAGCTGAATGGATAAAAAAACAAGACCCCATTTATATGCTACTAAAGACTCACTTCAGATCTTAAATCACACCCAGACGAACGTGAGGGAATGGAAAAAGGTATTCCATACAAATGCAAATCAAGAGGAAGATGGGGTAGCAATACTCATATCTGATAAAATAGACTTTAAAATAAAGACTATATGATAGATGGGATTAAGATGGTGGAATAGAAGGACTGGAGCTCAACTTCTCTCCTAAAAACAACAAATTACAACTAAATGCTGAACAACCTTCAAGCAAATGGACTGGAAACTTTCAAAAAGATATCCTACTGCAGAAGACAAAGAGGAGGCCAAACCAAAATGGTTAAAAGGGGTGATTACATGATATAAGCAACCCCATACCTACCAGGTGGGAAGCCCACAGACTGGAAAGTAACTGTAACACAAAGACTCACCTACAGGGGTAAGAGTTCTGAACTCCACATCAGGTCCCCATGCCTGGGGATCTGGCATTGGGAGAAAGAGCTCTCAGAGCATCTGGCATTGAAGGCCAGTGGGACTTGAGCACAGGAGCTCCATGGGACTGGGGGAAATGGAGACCCCATTCTTGAAAGGCACACACAGGCTTTCATGTGCACTGGGTCCCAGGGTAAAGCAGAGGCTCCATAGGAATCTGGTTTGGATCTGATGGCAGTTCTTGGAGGATCTCCTGAGAAAACAGGGGGTGACTGTGGCTTGTGGGGGAAGGACATTGGAGGCAAAGGTCTCAGGAATATTCATCAGTGTGTGATCCTCTAGAGGTGGCCATTCTGGGAAAATCTGGTCCCACCCATCAGCACTGAGAAGCCCCAGACCAAACAACAATCCAGGTGTATGACAGCACCACCTGTCAGTAAACAGACTGCCTAAAGACCCTCTAGGCACACAGCATCCTCTAGTCTCACCCAGAGACAAAGCCCCACTCACCAGAGGGATAAGAATCAGCTCCACCTACCAGTGGGCAGGCACCAGTCTCCCATCAGGAAGCCTACAGCAAGGCCCTGTACAAATTTCAGCCACAAGGGAGGCAGACATCAGAAGTAAGAGAGGCTACAACTCTAGTGTCTGCAAAAAGGAGACCACACCAAAATGAAAAGGCAGAAAACTAAAATGGAGATAAGGGAAAAAGAAAAAAAACCCAGAAAAACAGCTAAGTGATCTGGAGATTATCGGCCTACAGGAAAAAGACTTTAGACTGAAGATGTGGAAGATGATGCAAGACATTGGAAATAAATTGGACGCAAAGATTGATAATTTACAGCAAACAATGAGCAAAGAAATATAAGATTTAAAATTTAAGCAAGCAGAGATGCAAAATACAATAACTAAAATAAAAAATTCATTAGAAGCAACTAACAGAAGAATGAATAACTGAGATGGAGGACAGAAGAATGAATAACTGAGATGGAGGACAGACTAGTGGAAATCACTGATGCAGAACAGAAAAGACAAAAATATTGAAAAGAAATGAAGACAGTCTAAGAGAATTCTGGGATAACATTAATTGCACAACATCCAAATTATAGGGGTGCCGGAAGGAGAAGAGAGAAAGAGACAGAAAAAACAATCAAAAAGATAATTGCCGAAAACTTCCTTAATATGGAAAAGGAACCACTCACTCAAATCCAGGAAGCACAACAAGTACCTTATAAAATAAACCCAAGGAGGAACACCCTGAGACACATATTAATCAAACTGACCAAAATTAAAGACGAAGAGAAAATATTGAAAGCAGCTAGGGAAAAGAAACAAATAACATACAAGGGAACCCTGATAAGGTAATTGGCAGATTTTTCAGCAGAAACCCTGCAGGCCAGAAGGAACTGGAATGATATACTTAAAGTGATGAAAAAACCAACCAAAATTGCTCTACCCAGCCTGGCTCTCATTCAGATTTGAAGGAGAAATCAAAAGCTTTACAGATAAGCAAAAGCTAAGAGAATTCAGCAACACTAGACCAGACTTAAAACAAATACTAAAGGAACTTCTCTAGGCAGAAAAGAAAAGGCCACAACTTGAAACATAAATACCATAAATGACAAGGCTCACAGTAAAGGCATATATACAGTAAAGACAGGGAATCATCCACACACAAATATGCTAATAAAAACAGGAATCATGAGAAGAGGAGGATACAAATGCAGGACAGTGGAGATGCACTTGCAATTAAGAGACCAACAACTTAAAACAATCTCATATAAATATATACAGATCCCTATATCAAAACTTCAGGGTAATGGCAAACCAAAAATCTACAACTGATACACATGCGAATAAGAAAAACGAATTCAAATACAACACTAAAGATAGTTATTAAACCACAAGAGGAGAGAACAAGAGAAGGGAAGAAAAAAGAGCAAATCCAAACAGTTAATAAAATGGCAATGAGAACATACATATCAATAATTACCTTAAATATAAAGGGACTAAATGCCCCAACCAAAGAAACAGACTGGCTGAATGGACATGAAAACAAGATCCATATAAATGCTGTCTTCAGGAGACCCACATGAATTCTAGGGACTCATACAAATTCAAAGTGAGAGGATGAAAGAAAATATTCCATGCAAACAGAAATCAAAAAAAAGCTGGGGTAGCAATACTCATATCAGACAAAATCGACCTTAAAATAAAGACTATTAAAAGAGGAATTCCTGTCGAGGTGCAGTGGTTAACAAATCCGACTAGGAACCATGAGGTTATGGGTTCGATCCCTGGCCTTGCTCAGTGGGTTAAGGATCCAGCATTGCCGTATGCTGTGGTGTAGGCTGCAGATGCGGCTCAGATCCCACGTTGCTGTGGCTGTGGTGTAGGCCGGTGGCTACAGCTCCGATTTGACCCCTAGCCTGGGAACCTCCATATGCCACAGGAGTGGCCCAAGAAATGGCAAAAAAAAAAAGAATATTAAAAGAGACAAACGACATTACATAATGATCAAAGGATCAATCCCAGAAGAAGATATAGTGATTGTAAATATACACACACCCAACATAGGATCACCTCAATATATAAGGCAACTGCTAACAATCTTAGAAGAAGAAATTGACAATAACACAATAATAGTGGGGGATTTTAAAACCCCACTTACAGCAGTGGACAGATCATCCAGACAGAAAATCAACAAGGAAACACAGGCCCTAAATGAAGCATTATACCAAAAGGACTTAATGGATATTTATGGGACATTCCATCCAAAAGCAGCAGAATACACATTCTTCTCAAGTGTATACAGAACATTCTCTAGGATTGATCACATTCTGGGCCACAAATCAAGCTTCAGTAACTTTAAGAAAATTGAAATCATATCATGCATCTTTTCGGACCACAACACTTATATGATTGGAAATCAACAAGAAACAAACTGCAAAAAATACAAACACATGAAGACTAAACAACATGCTGCTGAACAACCAACAGATCACTGAAGAAATCAAAGAGGACATTAAAAAATTCCTAGAAGCAAATTACAATGAAGATATGACACTCCAAAACCTATGGGATGCAGCAAAAGCTGTTCTAAGAGCAAAGTTTATAGCAATACAAGCCCACCTCAGGAAACAAGAAAAAGCTCAAATAAACAAGCTAACTTTACATCTAAAGCAGCTCAAGAGAGAACAAATAAGACCTAAAGTTAGCATAAGGAAATAAATCATAAAGATCAGAGCAGAAATCAATGAAATAGAAGCAAAGAAAACCACAGCAAAGATCAATGAAACAAAAAGCTGGTTCTTTGAAAAGATCAACAAAATTGATAAACCCTTAGCCAGACTTATCAAGAAAAAACAGAGAGGACTCAAATCAATAAAATTAGAAATGAAAAAGGAGAAGTAACAATGGACATCACAGAAATACACAGGATCATAAGAGACTACTATATGCAACTATATGCCAGTAAAATGGAAAACCTAGCAGAAATGGACAAATTCTTAGAAAAGCACCATCTTCCAAGACTAAACCAAGATGAAACAGAAAAGATGAATGGACCCATCACAAGAACTGAAATTGAACGTGTGATTAAAAAACTTCCAACAAACAAGAGCCCTGGACCGGATGGCTTCACAGGTGAATTCTATCAAACATTTAGAGAAGAGCTAACACATATCCTTCTGAAACTATTCCAAAAAACTGCAGATGAAGGAATACTCCCAAACACATTCTATGAGGCCACCATCACCCTGATATCAAAACCAGACAAAGATACCACAAAAAAAGAAAATTACAGGCCAATTTCACTGATGAACATCGATGCAAAAATCCTCAACAAAATACTAGCAAACCAGGAGTTCCCATTGTGGCACAGGGGAAAAGAATCTAACAAGGAACCAAGAGGTCGCAAGTTCAAACCCTGGCCTCCCTCAGTGGGTTAAGGATCTGGCGTTGCTGTGAGTTGTGGTGTAGGTTGTAGATATACATGCAGGCTCAGATCTAGCATTGCTGTGGCTGTGGCGTAGGCCAGTAGCTGTAGCTCTGATTCGGCCACTAGCCTGGGAACCTCCATATGCGGTGGGTGTGGCCCTAAAAAGACAAAAGACAAAAAAAATACTAGCAAACTGAATCCAAAAATACATTAAAAGGATTATACATAATGATCAAGTGGGATTTATCCCAGGGAAGCAAGGATTCTTCAATATCCACAAATCAATCAGTGTGATACACCACATTAACAAACTGAAGAATAAAAACCATATGATCTTCTCAATAGATACAGAAAAAACCTTTGACAAAATCCAAAACCTATTTCTGATAAAAACTCTTCAGAAAGTGGGAATAGAAGGAAACTACCTTAACATAATAAAGGTCATATACAACAAACCCAGAGCTAATAGCATTCTCAATGATGGAAAGCTGAAAGAATTCCTGTAGGGATCAGGAACAAGACAAAGATGTCTGCTCTTGCCACTACTATTCAACATAGTTTGGAAGTCCTTGCCATAGCAATCAGAGAAGAAAAAGAAATAAAAGGAATCTAAATTGAAAAGGAAGAAATAAAACTATCACTATTTGTAGATGATATACTATACATAGAAAATCCTAAAGACGGTACCAGAAAACTGCTAAGAGCTTATCAATGAATTTGCCAAAGTCACAGGATACAAAATTAATACACAGAAATCAACTGCATTTCTATATACTAACAATGAATGATCAGAAAGAGAAATTAGGGAAATGATCCCATTTACCATCGCATCAAAAAGAATAAAGTACTTAAGAATAAACCTACCTAAAGAGACAAAAGACTTGCACTCTGAAAACTATAAGACACTGACGACAGAAATCAAAGATGACACAAACAGATAGAAAGACATACCCTGTTCTTGGATTGGAAGAATCAATATTATCAAAATGACTATACTACCCAGGGCAATTTACAGATTCAATGCAATCCCTATCAAATTACCAAGGACATTTTTCACAGAACTCAAACAAACTATTTTAAAGTTGTTTGGAAGCACCAAAGATCCAGAATAGCCAAAACCATCCTGAGAAAGAAAAATGGAGCTGGAGGAATCAGGCTCCCTGATTTCAGACTATACTACTACAAAGCTACAGTCATCAAAATCATATGTTACTGGCAGAAAGACAGAAAAGTAGATCAGTGGAACAGGATAGAAAGTCCAGAATTAAACCCATGCCCCACGGTAAACTAATCTATGACAAAAGAGGCCAGAATATACAATGGAGAAAAGACAGCCCCTTCAATAAGTGGTGCTGGGAAAACTGGACAGCCACATGGAAAAGAATGAAATTAGAACACTTCTGAACACCATACACAAAAATAAACTTGTAATGGATTAAAGACCTAAATATATAGGTTTTATACTATAAAACTCTTAGAGGAAAACATAGGCTGAACACTGTTTGACATAAACCACTGCAACATCTTCTAAAACAAAAATGAAGAAAGGATATTTAAAAGTTTCTTCATAGCAAAGGAAAACCTAAACAAAATGAAAAGGGAAGCCACAGAATGGGAGAAAATATTTGGAAATGAAGCGATTGACAAAGGATTAATCTCCAAAATTTATAAACACATTCTGCAGCTCAATACCAAAAAAACCAAACATCCCAATCAAAAAATGTGCAGAAAATCTAAATAGACAATTCTCCAAAGAAGATACACAGATGGCCAAAAAAAAACACATGAAAAGATGTTCAACATCACTAATTATAAAGAAGTGCAAATCAAAACCACTATGAGGTACCATTTTACACCGGCCAGAATGGCCATCATCAAAAAGTCTACAAACAATAAATGCTAGAGAGGGTGTGGCAAAAAGGGAACCCTCCTGCACTGTTGGTGGAAATGTAAATTGGTACAAGCACTGTGGAAAACAGTATGGAGATTCCTCAGAAAACTAAAAATAGAATTACCAGCAATCTCACTCCTGAGTACCTATCCAGAGAAACTGTGACTCGAAAAGACACATGTACTCCAATATTCATTGCAGCACTGTATACAATAGCCAAGACATGGAAACAACCCAAATGTCCATCAACAGAGGAGTGGATAAAGAAGATGTGGTACCTATACACAATGGAATAATACTCAGCCATTAAAAGGAAAGAATTAATTGCATTTGCAGCAACATGGATGGACCTAGAAATTATCATGCTAAGTGAAGTCAGTCAGACAGTGAGATACCAACATCATATGCCATCAGTTACATGTGCAATCTAAAAAAAGGACACGATGACCTTCTTTGCTGAACAGATACTGACTCAAAGATTTTGAAAAATTTGTTGTTTCCAAATGAGATAGGCTGGGGGGTGGGGGGATAGGTTTGGGGTTTGGGATGGAAATGCTACAAAATTGCATTGTGATGATCGTTGTATAACTATAAATATAAGAAAATTCATTGAGTAATTAAAACAATAAAATAAAATAAAGACTATAACAAGAGACAAAGAAGAACATTACATAAAGGGATCAATACAAGAAGATATTGGGTGAAAATATATGTGTACCCAATATAGGAGTACATAAATAAGGGAATAAAACTTACATCAATGGACAGATCATCCAGGCAGAAAATCAATACGAAAACATGCTCGATATATTAAATATATATATAATCCATATTTTCTAACATGTTATTTAAAAAATACATATGTGTGTGTATGTGTGTACATATATATATAGATAGATAGATATATAGATAGGTATAAACCATTCCATCCAAAAGCAGCACAATGCACATTCTTTTTAAGTGCACATGAAACATTCTCTAGAAAAAAATCACATGCTGGGCCACAAAATAAGTCATATTAAATTAAAAAAAAAACCCTGAAATCATATCAAGCACCTTTTCCACCCATATTGTTCTGAGATTAGAAGTCAACTACAAGAAAAAACTGACAAAAACACAAACACCTGGAGGCTAAACAATATGTTACTAAATAACAAGTAGGTCACTGAAGAAACTAAAACAGAAATAAAAAAAAAACAACCTGGAAACAAATGAAAATGAAAACACAGTCATCCAAAATTGATGGGATGCAGCAAAAGAAGTTCTGAAAGGGAAGTTTGTAGCAACACAAGTGAGCTCAGGAAACAAGAAAAATCTCAAAAAAAAATCTCATTTAAACTTAAGGGAACTAGGAAAAGAATTAACAAACAAATCCCCAAATTAGTAAAAGGAAATAAATAATAAATATCAGAGCAGAAATAAATAAAAAAGACTAAAAAAACCCAATTAAATTAAGATTTGATCACTGAAATTAGAGCTTATTCTTTGGAAAGAAAATTGATAAACCTTTAGCCAGATTCATCAAGAAAAAAAGAGAAATTCCAAATAAATTAACCATAAATGAAAGAGTAGTTATAAGTGACACCATAGAAAGACAAAGGATCGTGAGAGATTACTGCAATTATACATCAATAAAATAACCTAGGAGAAATACAAATTCCAAGAGATGTATAATCTTCCAAGATTGAATCAAGAATAAACAGAAAATATGAACAGATAAATTACCAAAATGAAATTCACTCAGTTAAAAAACAAAAAACAAACTCCTAACAAACAAAAAACCAGGGCTATATGGTTTTATTGGTGAATTCTACCAAACATCTAAAAAGAATTAATGCCTATTCTTTTCAAACTGTTCCAAAAAACTGAAGGAAAAGGAATACTTCCATACTAATTCTGAGACAAAGATCACAAAAAAAGAAAAATATAGGCTAATGTCCCTGATGAACACAGATGCAAAAATATTCAACAACATATTAACAACCAGAATTCAACAATACATAAAATGGATCAAACATTATGATAAAGTAGGATTTATTCCAGTGATGCAAGGATATTTTAATATCTGCCTTTTCAATCAGAAAAATATCGCATAAACTGAAAAATAAAACCCATATAACCATCTTAATAGATGAAGGAAAAAGCTGTTGACAAAATTCAATATTCATTTATGATAAAAAAAAAAACTTTCAGCAGGAGTCCCCACTATGGCTTAGAGTGTAAGTAGGTTATGAACCCAACTAGTATCCACAAGGATGCGGGTTCAATCCCTGGCCTCACTCAGTGGGTTAAGATTCAGTGTTGCCATGAGCTTGGTATAGGTTGCAGACATGGCTCAGATCCCGTGTTGCTATGGTTGTGGTGGAGGCCAGCAGCTGCATCTTTGATTTGACCCCTAGCCTGGGAACTTCCACATGTCACAAGCGCAGCCCTAAAAAGCAAGAAACAAACAGAACACAGAAAACAAAAACTTTTAACAAGATGGATATAGAAGAAACATATCTCAACATAATAAAGGCCATCAATGAAAACCCCACAGCTAATGTCATACTCAATGATGAAAACCTGAAAGCATTTCCTCTAAGACCAGGAAAAAGACATGGATACCCACTCTCACAATTTTTATTCAATACAGTATTAGAAGTCCTACCACAGCCATGTGAGAAAAAAAAGAAAGAAAGAAAAGGAATCCAAATTGGAAAGGGAGAAGTAAAACTGCAGATGACATGATACTATAGATAGAAAAATCCTCAAGATGTACCAAAAACCCATTAAAATGAGTAAATGCATTCAGTAAAGTTGGAGGATAGAAAATTAAAATACAGAAATCTGCTGCTTTTCTGTACACTAATAACTACGAAAGAAATTCAGAAAACATTAGCATCAAAAAGAATAAAATATCAAGAAATAAATTTATCCGAGGAGGTAAAAGATCTGTACTTGGAAAACTGTAAGACACTGATGAAAGAAATTGAAGATGACACAAATGGAAAAATATCCCATCCTCATGGATCAGAAGAATTAATAGTTGAAATGACCATACTCTCAATGCAGTCTACAGATGCCATGCAATTTCTGCCAAAACACAAAAGGCATTTTTTTACAGAACTAAAACAAACAATTCTAAAATTTGCATGAGGAGTTGCTGTTGTGGCCCAGTGAAAACGAATTTGACTAGTATCCATGAGGATGCAGGTTCAATCCCTGGCCTTACTCAGTGGATTGGGGGTCTGGCATTGCCATGAGGTGTGGTGTAGGTTGCAGATGTGGCTTGGATCCCATGTTGCTGTGGCTGAGGCCTAGGCTGGCAGCTGCAGCTCTGATTCCAGCCCTAGCCTGGGAACTTTCATATGCTGCAAATGCAGCTCTAAAAAGAAAAAAAAAAAATTATGGAAACACTAAAGACCTAAAATAGCCAAAACGACTTGAGAAAGAAAAACAAAGTATCAAGCTTCCTGATTTCATACCATATAGTAATCGAAACAGTATGGTACTAGCACAAAAACAGATACATAGATCAATGAAACAGAATTAAGAGCCCAGAATAAACCCATGCATATACAGTCACAGTTAATCTGTGACAAAGGAGGCAAGAATATATAATAAGGAAAAGGAAGCCTCTTCAATAAATGGTGTTGGGAAAACTGGACAGCTACATGCAAAATAATCAAACTGAACCACTTTCTTACACAGTATACAAAAATAAACTCAAAATGGATTAAAGACTTCTGTGTAAGGTCTGAAACCATAAAACTCCAAGAAGAAAACACTGGCAGTACACTCTTTAATACTTGCCTTAGCAATATTTTCTTTTTTTGAATCTGTGTCTCTTCAAATAAGGGAAAAAAAAGCAAAAATAAAAAGGCAAATGAGACCAGATCTAATTAAAAGCTTTTGCATGGTGTTGGAAATTATCAATGAAATGAAAAAGCTACCTACTAAATTGGAAACGATACTTGCAATTTATACATTCAAAGAGGTTAATATACAACATGTATGAAGAACTTATAAAACTCAATATCAGAAACTCAAATAACCTAATTTAAAAATGGGCTGAGGGAGTTCCTGTCATGGCACAGTGGTTGACGAATCCAACTAGGAACCATGAGGTTGCAGGTTCAGTCCCTGCCCTTGCTCAGTGGGCTAATGATCCGGCGTTGCCGTGAGCTGTGGTGTAGGTTGCAGACTCGTCTCGGATCCCACGTTGCTGTGGCTCTGGAGTAGGCTGGTGGCTACAGCTCTGATTCGACCCCTGGCCTGGGAACCTCCATATGCCGCAGGAGCGGCCCAAGAAATGGCAAAAAGACAAAAAAAAAAAAAAAAAAGGGCTGAGCACCTAAAACCAACATTTTTCCAAAGACATGCAGACAGCCAACAGACACATGAAAAGACGCTTAACATCACTAATCATCAGGGAAATGAAATCAAAACCACAATGAGATAGTACATCACACCTGTGAGAATGGCCACATTCAGAAGGTCTATAAATAGTAAATATTGGCAAGGATTTGGAGAAAAGGGAAGCCTCACATACTGTTGGTGGGAATGTAAATTGGTGCAGCCACTATGAGAAACAGTATGGAGGCTCCTCAAAAAATAAAAATTGAACTACCATATCATCCATTTCATCCAGAAAATCCAATTCTTGGTATCTTTTTGAAGAAAACTAAAACAGATTCAAAAAGATACATGCACATCTCTATCCACTGCAGCATTATATACAACAGTCAAGGTATGCAAGCAACAGAGGCATGAATAAAGAAGGTGTGGTACATATATACAATGTAACATAACTCAGCCATAAAAATAAGGACTTCTTTTTTCTTGTCACGGATGGACCTAGAAGGTATTATGTTAAGTGTAATAAATCATATGGAGAAAGACAGATACCATATGATTTCACTTATATGGGGAATCTAAAAAAAACAAAAACAAAAACAAAAAACAACAAAAAAAGGAACAAACATAACAGAAGAACAAACTTACAGATCTGGAAAATGAACAGGTGGTTACCAGAGGTGATAGAGTTGGGGGCTGAGTAAAATAGGTGAAGGGGTTGAAGTACAAACTTCCAGTTATAAAATAAATGAGTTGCAGGGATGAAGATGAAATGAACAGCATTTTCATTGTTAATTACATTGTAACAACTTTTTTTTTTCTTTTCTACAGCTGCACCTGTGGCATATGGAAGTTCCTGGGCTAGGGATCGAATCAGAGCTGTGGTTGCAGGCCTATGCCACAGCCACAGCAACACTGGATCCAGGCCGCATCTGCCACCTACATTGCAGCTTGATGCAACACTGATCCTTAACCCAATGAGCAAAGCCAGGGATCGGACCCACATCCTCAGGGACACTGTGTCAGGTTCTTAACCTGCTGAGCCACAATGGGAACTCCTGTAATAACTTTATATGGAATCAGATGATACTAGACTTATTATGATCGATTTGCAATGTATAGAAATATCAAATCACCGTGTTGTGCCCCTGGAAATAACAGAGTGATTGATGTCAACTATACCTCAATTGGAAAACAATACATAGATACTGGGAAGAAATGTGTCAAAATGCTAATGATAGTTATCTCTGGATAACTGGAGGGTGAGGATTATGGGTGACAGTATATTTTTACTTTATGCTTTTGTGTATTTCTAGTAGTCTGCAATGGACATGTATTGCTTGTAAAATGAGAAATAAAACAATGAATGTCATTAAAATGAAAAAAAAAACCCTGAATCTCTTAAATCCTTTTAAGATTAAGTTTCTTTTCTTTTTTTTTTTTTTTTAAGGGCTGTACCTGTGGCATAAGGAAGTTACCAGGCTAGGGGTCAAGTCAGAGCTATAGCCGGCCTATACCACAGCCATAGCAACAACAGATCTGAGCCTCATCTGCGATACACCACAGCTCATGGCAACATGGGATCCTTGACCCACTGAGCAAGGCCAGGGATTGAACCTACATCCTCATGGAAACTAGTCAGACTAGTTTCCACTGGGCCACAACAGGAACTCCCAAGATTACGGTTCTTAACAAATACCTTCAGAACTCTTTTTTTTCCAAAGTTCAAGGTCAGCAGTTGTGTCTTGCACAACAGTATCAGCCAGCCAGCAGAAAAAGGAAAATAGCTAGTCAGCTATCTGTGCAAACTGGTAACCACTAGTCACATCCAGATAACTAAGTTTTCATTAAAATCACTTAAAATTAGTCAAAGAAAAAATTCAGTTTCTTAGCTAAGTTAATTACATCTCAAATGCTCAATGGCCATGACAGGTAGAATATTTCCATCACTGCATGCAGAAAGTTCTATTGGACAACATTGTTAAGCTTATAAAAATTCTCAATTTTCATAGGGAAAAAAAGGACCAAAACCCAAATGGCCAATTACCAGACATTTTTCATAACATGTGGGAATGACTTGACTATAATTCACCTTTTTAATTGTATGTGAGAAAAAATGATACAAAGAATCATTTTTATCGCAGGAGGCAACTCAAGTTGTGCCGCAATACCATTTTGACATTGCATTTTGCACACTATCCTTTTGGTTCATTTAAATCTCTATATAAATCCTCTGGAATGGAATTTAAAATAATCATGTCTCTTTTTCCTCCAAAGTTTAATAATACAGCAGTAACTTCCTGTAGCTATGTATTGAATCAAGTATATCTGAAGTCGCCTTTCCTTATTATTTTAATTTACAATGATTAATATTTACTTTTAAGGTGTTTCTCATTTTCTCATGTATTGTTCCTTATGTGTTCTTTGCAGAGGATATTAAATATACAACTACCTACACTATATCTTCGTTGGGATTATGTGAAGATAGTTTAACCCCA